>NC_041225.1:41535921-41552332 GCF_002837175.3 Physeter macrocephalus
ATCAGTGATATTGGCCTGTAGTTTTCTTTTTTTGTGACGTCTTTGTCTGGTTTTGGTATCAGGGTGATGGTGGCCTCATAAAATGAGTTTGGGAGTGTTCCTCCCTCTGCTATACTTTGGAAGAGTTTGAGAAGGAGTTTCTGCTGAAAGATCAGCTGTTAACCTTATGGGGATTCCCTTGTGTGTTATTTGTTGTTCTTCCCTTGCTGCTTTGAATATGTTTTCTTTGTATTTAATTTTTGATAGTTTGATTAATATGTGTCTTGGAATGTTCCTCCTTGAATTTATCCTATATGGGACTCTCTGCACTTCCTGGACTTGACTGACTATTTCCTTTCCCATATTAGGGAAGTTTTCAACTACAGTCTCTTCAAATATTTTCTCAGTCCCTTTCTTTTTTCTCTTCTTATTCTCAGACCCCTAAAATTAGAATGTTGGTGCAGTTAGTGTTGTCCCAGAGGTCTCTGAGACTGTCCTCAATTCTTTTCATTCTTTTTTCTTTATTCTGCTCTGTGGTAGTTATTTCCACTATTTTATCTTCCAGGTCACTTATCTGTTCTTCTCCCTCAGTTATTCTGCTCTTGCTTCCTTCTAGAGAATTTTTAATTTCATTTATTGTGTTGTTCATCATTGTTTGTTTGCTGTTTAGTTCTTCTAGTTAAACGTTTCTTGTATTTTCTCCATTCTGTTGCCAAGATTTTGGATCATCTTTACTATCAATCATTACTCTAGATTCTTTTCCAGGTAGACTGCCTATTTCATCTTCATTTGTTTGGTCTGGTGGGTCTTTATCTTGCGCCTTCATCTGCTGTGTATTTCTCTGTCTTCTCATTTTGCTTAACTTACTGATGTTCCTCCTTGAATTTATCCTATATGGGACTCTCTGCACTTCCTGGACTTGACTGACTATTTCCTTTCCCATATTAGGGAAGTTTTCAACTACAGTCTCTTCAAATATTTTCTCAGTCCCTTTCTTTTTTCTCTTCTTATTCTCAGACCCCTAAAATTAGAATGTTGGTGCAGTTAGTGTTGTCCCAGAGGTCTCTGAGACTGTCCTCAATTCTTTTCATTCTGTATTTTCTCCATTCTGTTGCCAAGATTTTGGATCATCTTTACTATCAATCATTACTCTAGATTCTTTTCCAGGTAGACTGCCTATTTCATCTTCATTTGTTTGGTCTGGTGGGTCTTTATCTTGCGCCTTCATCTGCTGTGTATTTCTCTGTCTTCTCATTTTGCTTAACTTACTGTGTTTGGGCTTTCCGTTTCACAGGCTGCATGTTCGTAGTTCCCATTGTTTTTGGTGTCTGCCCCCAGTGTGTAAGGTTGGTTCAGTGGCTTGTGTAGGCCTCCTGGTGGAGGGGACTGGTGCCTGTGTTCTGGTGGATGAGGCTGGATCTTGTTTTTCTGGTGGGCAGGACTGCGTCCAGTGGTGTGTTTTGGTGTGTCTGTGACCTTGTTGTGATTTTAGGCAGCGTCTCTGCTAATGGGTGAGGTTGTGTTCCTGTCTTGCTAGTTGTTTGGCATAGGGTGTCCAGCACTGTAGCTTGCTGGTCATTGAGTGGAGCTGGGTCTTAGTGTTGAGATAGAGATCTCTGGGGGAGCTTTCGCTGTTTGATATTACATGGGGCTGGGAGGTCTGTGGTGGAGCAATGTCCTGAACTTGGCTCTCCCACCTCAGAGGCTCAGGCCTGACACCTGGCTGGAGCACTAAGACCCTGTCAGCCACGCGGCTCAGAAGAGAAGGGAGGAAAAGGTAAAACCAAACCTATACAGACAAAATCAAAGAAGCATACACATACACACTCACAGAAAGAGAAAAAAGGAAAAAAAAATATATATATATATATATATTTAAAAAAAGGAAGAGTGCAACCAAATTGATAAACAAATCTACCAGTTATAATAAGCTCTAAATACTAAATTAAGATAAACATTAAACCAGACACAAATTAGATGCAGAAAGCAAACCCCAAGTCTACAGTTGCTCCCAAAGTCCACTGCCTCAATTTTGGGATGATTTGTTGTCTATTCAGGTATTCCACAGATGCAGGGTACATCAAGGTGATTGTGAGATTTAATCCGCTGCTCCTGAGGCTGCTGGGAGAGATTTCCCTTTCTCTTCTTTGTTCGCACAGCTCCTGGGGTTCAGCTTTGGGTTTGGCCCCACCTCTGCATGTAGGTCGCCTGAGGTTGTCTGTTCCCTGCCCAGACAGGATGAGGTTAAAGTAGCAGCTGATTAGTGGGTTCTGTCTTACTCAGGCTGGGGGAGGGAGTGGTACAGAAGGTGGGGTGAGCCCGTGGCCACAGAGGCCAGGATGATGTTGCAATAGCCTGAGGCGCACCGTGTGTTCTCCCGCGGAAGTTGTCCCTGGATCATGGGACCCTGGCAGTGGTGGTCTGCACAGGCTCCCATGAGGGGAGGTGTGGAGAGTGACCTGTGCTTGCACACAGGCTTCTTGGTGGCTGCAGCAGCAGCCTTAGCGTTTCATGCCCATCTCTGGTATCTGTGCTGATAGCCGCAGCTCACGCCCGTCTCTGGAGCTCATTTAGGTGATGCTCTGAATCCCCTCTCCTCTCGCACCCCGGAACAAGGGTCTCTTGCCTGTTGGGCAGTTCCACACTTTTTCCCGGACTCCCTCCCAGCCACCCGTGGCACACTAGCCCCCTTCAGGATGTGTTCATGCAGCCAACCACAGTCCTCTCCCTGGGATCTGACCTCCGAAGTGAAGCCAGAGCCTCAGCTCCCAGCCCCCACCTGCCCCGGCGGGTGAGCAGACAAGCCTCTGGGGCTGGTGAGTGCTGGTCGGCACTGATCCTCTGTGCGGGAATCTCTCTGCTTTGCCCTCTGCACCCCTGTTGCTGCTCTCTCCTCCGTGGCTCCAAAGCTTCCCCTCCACCCATCCCCTGTCTCCAGCAGTGAAGGGGCTTCCTAGTGTGTGGAAACCTTTCCTCCTTCCCAGCTCCCTCCCAGAGGTACAGGTCCCGTCCCTATTCTTTTGTCTCTGTTTTTTCTTTTTTCTTTTGCCCCACCCAGGTACGTGGGGAGTTTCTTGCCTTTTGGGAAGTCTGAGGTCTTCTGCCAGTGTTCAGTACGTGTTCTGTAGGAGTTGTTCCACATGTAGATGTATTTTTGATGTATTTGTGGGGAGGAAGGTGATCTCCACATCTCACTCCTCCGCCATCTTGAAGGTCCGCCGGCCATATAGTCTTTGCTGCAACTGTTTTAGCTCAAAAACAGTTACAGACATTATGTAAATATATGGACATGACTGTGTTCCAATACAACTTTATTTTAAAAAACAGCCTGTGATGGACTGTTCATGGCTCTATTTAATTACAATGTAATGTGTATAAAACACGTTTTTTTAATATGCCTGTGCATGATCTAGTCTCCCTAATAAGCCTCTACTGAGTACATGCAATATGTTTTAATATTTAGCCTAATATAGTAATTTAAAAATTATTTTAGGTAATATTTAGCATTTGGGGAAAAATGAAAAAGGTTCATCTTTCTTTGCCTATTCCATACTCCTGCTCTACTTGAAAATGCATTTAGGAAAATGGTTTACATAGCCTCTTGCCTACATGGTGAAAGAATCCTCAGACCAAAATGCCCTTTTCCAGATCCACTATGAGGTTGGCTTCAGAGGCGTCTATTGGGATGTGTTTGGACTGCTTGCTGCATTACACACCACCCCAAAACAGTGACTTAGAACAAAAATTGAAAGTTAACTTTCACAGTTCCGTGGCTGGCTTGGGCTCAGCTGGGTGGTTCTATCTTCAGATCTCAGGGTTGCAGCTATAGTACTGGAATCATCTAAAGACTGATCTGGGCTGGATATTCAAGATGGCTGACGGCTGATGCTATCCATGGATGAGAGAGAGTTCACTTTAAGTTATCAGGCGGAGAGCCCACACTTGACCTCTCCATGTGCCTTGGGCTTCTCATGCCTGGTGTTCCCGGAGAACTTCATGGAAGCCTTTAGGCTTTTAATGATTTAGCCTCGGAAATCCCAAACATTACTTTTACCACATTCTATTGGTGAAGGAGGTCCCAAAGAGAAATTCAGATTCAAAGGGAAGAGTCATAGACCCTACTTCTCGATAGAGGAATGTCATGCACGTACGGGGTAAAGAAATACACCGTGGCCACTTTGAACACAAGCTACCAAATTATGCATTGGATTCTGCTGGCCTCTATTGATACATTTAGCTGATAATACACAAATCAATTCCTTCTCATTTCAATGAAAGCCTAATGAATCTCTCTTTACTAACCCAATGGCCGCACAGCTGTCATTCAGGTTCTATTTCTGATTCTATATCATTTCCTCCATCAGGCAACCTACCATAGTAGTTCATTTCCAGCTTATGTTGTAAGGTCACCTTAACTCTGTCACACAGTGTCCAGGCCACTTAAGAATTAAGAGAAGCTTAGGAAAACAAACTAGAATCCTCACTTTTGGACACAAAACATCATCCATTAATTATGCAGGCCCCCCTTCGTGTTTATACTTGACCAAATGTAGAATAGTTGTGTTCTGAGCCCCCATTTTAAAAAATTAATATGACACATTTTGATCCCTTTAGGTTTAAGTTTGATAAAGAAATATTGGGACACCCATCTAATCAGGCACTTCTTCTGTGGCCTTTTTATTGTTCCACAATAATTGAGGACAAGACAGATAGGGTTCTCTTTTACTTTCTTTACGTCATGTTCTCCTTCCTGAATCCATCCTTGTGGTTAAGCATTGGTGAGGGTAAATATATCATCTTGATCTAAATGAGGGGTTATATATGATCTCATAAGTCAAGCTTATTTCACAACATACCAAAGGAATTTTAAGCATTTTCTTTCTCCATTAAACATTGCTTACAAGTCAATTATCATGCTAAAATATCTTTACTTTCTTGCTCTGGGAGTATATATACCTCTTGCTCAGATTCTGAAGCGGAATGCTGAGACTAGATTAGAGGAGCAGATAAAAAAAATAATAACTGTAAGTAATTAAATATCTACCACAAAGGAATGATTAAGTAAATAATGGTTCAGCCACCTGATGGAACATTTACAATTTTTTAAATGCTATTTACTTAAAGAGAAGAAAAAGGATGAAGGATGTTAATAATTCAGTGTGGAGTTTAAGAGTCTATATTTACAATGGAGTAACATTGGCTTTTTAAAAAATAATATTTATTTTGTTTCCACTTGTACCTTCTCCATTTATGCATCTCTTTGTACTAATTAGAAATGATTCCTAATGCTCAGTCTTTGTTCTTTTCCAGTAATTGTACTCACTTCCATGACAATGACTACCGTATTTATGAAAAAGTTTTCAAGACTCAGTCTGTACTCTGTCTGCTCTTTCGTGCTTCAAATCTTTGTAACTATGTGCCTGAAATTCCTTTTGAAAATCCCATCTCTTTGACCAACGTGAGCCAAACTAGAGCTATCATCTTTCCATCAAGACTGACATCCCTTTGTTCTTTTCCTGTTTCTCTCAATAATAATCTATTTTCCCCATTTCACAGAATGTATGGTCTGTAATAGTTTTTGACTCATCCTCTCTTGCTCTTATCTCCAATATCTATATCTGTATCACAGACACTGTCACCTACCCAAAGCCCCCACCTTGCCTTATTTTTTTTGTTTTTTTTTTCCGCGTTATGCGGGCCTCTCACTGCCGCGGCCTCTCCCGCTGCGGAGCACAGGCTCCGGACGCGCAGGCTCCACGGCATGTGATTTCCTCCCGGACCGGGGCACGAACCCGCGTCCCCCGCATCGTTAGGCGGGCCCCCAACCACTGCGCCACCAGGGAAGCCCTTGCCTTATTTTTGACAATCGAAATGATTTTTTTTCTTTTTCAACATCAGAGGTCCCTTTCTCAGGTCTCAATCTTAATAAGTATAAACTAATTTCAGTAATTTCATTTTCCTTGTTATAATTGGTTATGACTGGGCATGTGATACAATTCTGGAAGTGAGTTCTGAGGGGATATTTGCTGAGGAGTATCTTAGGAAAGTTTTCTTCATTCTTAAAAAGTGACACAAGGGAAACTGTTTCCTTTTTGTGGAGAAGGAGACTCTTTAGACATTATTGTATGAAAATGTGATACTTATAGCCATGACAGCTCTCTTGAGAACATAAGGGGTTAAGCCTGAGGACAAAAGTCACCTTTGCTGAGAATGATGAAGGGGAAAAACGGAAATAACCTGAGCCCTGGGTGAGCTACTGAATTAAACAAACCTCTGGCCTTTTGCACAATTTTGACTTGTTTTTTTTTGTTTTGTTTTGTTTTTCTATTAATTTAGTAACAAGACCTTTTAATTATGTAGAAAATTCCAATGTTGTGGGAAGACAATTAATATTCATTACAGTGTAGTTCAAGCTTTAGCTCTGCTACTTAAAAGTTGTGTGATGTTAGGGAAACTGCTTAGTTTCTTTAGGCTTCTGCATCTTTGAATTAGGGACTGTATTACCCAAAAGTTTAGTTGTTCTAAATACAGGATAAAATGCATACAAAATAACTTTGGTAGGGTAAAACATTATATCAATATAAAATTAATATTTTGTCTTTTGAGTTCGATGATTTATTGATTGCTTGAGTCTCTGTTTCACTGCCACCACTCTTATATAGGACTGTAACCTATCCTATTTTAAGACAGAGGTCTAAATGTTAGCTCTTCCTCCATTTTTTTCTGGTCTCTAAGTCACCTAGTCAACAGGTTAATATTTATAATAATTTCTTTTTGTTGAGGAATGTGGTAAATAAAAATAAAGATATAGAGAATTGGAACCAATGACTGGACTTGATTTAATTGGTAAATGTTCAACTCTATGTCTTATAAACAAAATTGCCTTTGAAATATTTATAAATAACACTGATCATATTCTACTCAATAAAGAATACTTAAACTTCAAACAGTACCTTACACACAATGAAATACTAATAGTAATTATTTACTATCAGATAGCCCAGTAACAGATCACTAGGGGGGGGAAAAAAAAACTCTGCTAAATAATGGTTTCATAAAAAAAAAAAAAAAAACCTGATAAAAATCTGTTTATCAATAAGCACTGTGAAAAACTACAAAAACTTATGAGGTAAAAACAAAGGTGTAACTAGGGGAAATTTTATAGATTTACATACTTTTATTTTTAAAGCTCATAAAATATTTAAGCTTAAGTAAGGTTATAAAAGAGCAACACAGTAAATCTTATAACACTAGAAGAAATGAGTTTAAGAAAAATAGAAACATGATTAGTACAATTAGAAAAAGAAGTCATAGTAGAATTGATTTAGTCAATAACTAAAATTTTTAAAACACCCATACAACAGAACAAATTCTAGCAAGCATCATCCGTGAAATGAGAGAGAGAATATACTGTTCCTAGCACTATAAATGAGAAAGAAGCTATAACCATAGCTACAGAAACATATATCCCAAGATTGAAAACACTAGGAGTCCTGCACTTCGTTCTAATGTAGAAAATTGCAAGAAACTATAGAGCTCACTCCAAACATCAAAACAAGCTTGAGAAGCTATAATATCATAGTTTTTGAAAAACCCTTGAGGGCTAAGGACACGAAGAAACTGAAATGGACTAAACAACAGAAAGTGAGTTTCTTCTTGTAAGAAAGTTGAGACCATTTCTCTCATGCTTGCCAATGCGGAAGGAGGAGGAATCTGCTAAGAAGGGGTAAACAAGGAGAACATCCATGAGGCTTTGAACTAACTATCTAAGAGCTGACAAGGGTTGACAGTGTAGAATCCCCAAAAGGCAAACCACTGAGCAGGTGTCTGTCACATTGCCAGCAGATTTCTACATGCCTTCATGGAGCAGTTGAGGAGTATGCCAAAGGTAGAAGAGAGGTGCTGAAAGATCCTCCTTCCCTAGAGTGATGAGAGTGAGGGGCAGCTAAGAGAAGCCTGTTATGAACCTTCTGGGTTTCCAGACTGAGGGTGGAGCAGAAGGGCTGCAGGTGCAGCCCCCAAACTCCAGGCCTCTGGCTAAGAAAAATGGGGGGTGGGCACGGGCAGGGAAGCTGAGAGACAAACCTGAGAGTAGATAGAGCCGGAGTGGCACAGTCACGATGGAGCCTCCTGTGTGGTGATTACATGGGCTGGTATGTAAGTAGAACCTCAGAAGCAGTACACTTAAGGTGTAGGCACCTCACTGCATATTAAATTATTCCTTAATTTAAAACAATGCTTCAGAAAGAGGATTTTGGTTGCAGTATGTTATACAGAATGAAGGGGAAGAATGTTAGAACTCCCCAGAAAACCTATGTTTTAGCTTCTTACAATCAAGCATATCTTTCCACAAAGATTTTGATATATATTGTTATATTATTGTTTGTAAGCAACACTGAAAAGTAACTGAATATAAGACAATCTGTGATTCATTGCATAAACTTCAGCACAATATTTTTTTTTGGTGCCAAGCTATGTAGTCATTACACTTGACGTTATAGATGTATATTTAAGTAGAGAAAAATTTCTGCTGTTATTGAATTTTAAAATAGATTACAAATCAAGGTGTATAGTATCTTGAAAAATGCATGTCAAAAACAACCACCAACAGAGATGAAAGGATCTAACCTAAACACCTAACAGCAATTATTACCTGTTTTTTTTCCTACTGTGTGTTTGATTTGTTTCTGCAATAAGTCTGTATCATTTGTATAATTAAAAACAGGTTATTTTCTAATAAAACAAAAAAACATGATAAGATGAAGATCTCAAGGAAAAGAGCTGATTCATATTAGCACATCAGTGAATGAAGTTCTATGACACTACTCAATCTATTAATATTATATGTTAATAGTATAATAATTCATGTTAATTGTATGAATAAAATTACGATTATAATGACACTACTGGCTGAAAAGTAACTTGATAAACTTGAGACAAGTGGCTAATTATCTGAGGAAAAACAAAAAGCAATCTACCTACTTCAGATCATTCATCGAAAAAAAATCACAGATAATTTTTTTTAATTAAAGCCATAAAGACCAATACAAAATAAGAGGTAAAATTACATAATATTGAAGGTAGGGAAAGCTTTTCTAAGGATCAAACTAAATGCTGATTTAAAAAAACTATTGATATATTTGACTGTGTAAATTTTAAAGCATACTTACATCTAAAAAGTATAAAATTAGATCTCTAGGGAAAATATTTTCAATAGTATAATAAATGGAGTGATAATTGTACTCTACAAAACATTACTGCATATAAATTAAGCAACAATGGGATCATTTAATTCACAAAAGAAATGTAAATCAGTGTTAAATGTATGAAAATAGTCAACTTTTTTGATTAGCAATCAAAAATTCAAATTAAAACCATGTTGAGTTATACTGAGATTATCAACCTGTCAAAGATAAAGAAAAGGTAATAATAACTTCTGGTGAGAGTGTAGGGATATTGATCGTCTCAATCTCTGACGGTGCAATGCAAACTGGGAAAAATCTTTCTGGAGAGTGATTTACAATAGCATATGTCAAAATCCTTAAGAATATGCATACCCTTTGATCCAGTCATTTCACTGCTAAGCACTAATTTTTCCTCGGGATGTGTCTGCGAAGATAAAAATTCACACAGCTTTGTTTATCATAGCAGTTTTCAAAAATGGAAAACAAACTGTTTACCAAAAAGAGAACTGAGTAAATGTCTTTTGATATATTCCTACCAAACAATAATATGAAACTATTAAAAGTTATTTTGTTGTAAAAACTTTACTGTATTTTAAAGATATATGACAAACAGCTATTAAGAAAACAAAAATCGTAGCATAGCAATTCAGCAGACTCTGGAGTCCAAATGTCCAGATTTGGTTTCCCTACTCTGCCTTCTATTACGTGTGTGTTCTTGGGGGAAGTTATTTAACTTTTCTAATTCTCAGTTTACTCATCTGAAAAACAGAGGTAATAGTAGCAATCTCATCAAATTGTTCTGAGGTTTAAATTAGTTCATAAATATAAAGGAACAGTGCCTAGCATAAACTAAGTGCTAACAAAAAAAGCTAGCTGTTATCAATAAGTATTGCAGATTTAATTTAAAACATTACTTTTATTATAATGCTTTTCCATATCAAGGACACAGAATGGCTTTTAAATGTGTAGAGATCAAGTCTAAGCATTTCCACTTAGCAGAAAACCTGCCTTATTGTAAAAAGTAAGCAGAAAATTCCTTGTGTATGGACACATCCAGAGGCCCCTGCCTCCTTTGTGGTACTTCTCCTGGGTACTCCTGCTAGATTAGACGTGGCTCCTCCAGTGCCTTCTCATCCCTCTTGGATCTTTGCCCCAATGCAGAGTATTCTACCAGTAGAGTACCACGGCCTTTCTTCTATTCATCTAAAATATACCTGGCCTTCCACACTCACCAGCATCCTGCATAAAACTTTCTCTCCCCTCTCCAGCCCATGGAAGTTATCAGAAAAAAGAACTCTGACGTATCAATCCTATATCAAATTTTCTGGCCCTTAACTTACACTTCCCTAGACTTCGCTAAAAAATCCCCAAGTGTGAGCTCAGTGTCCTTTCTCTCCTGAAGCCCATCAGTGCCCCAAACAAATACTCTACATACAAATCTAGCCATGCAATTTACAATATAATTTTAAAGCACACCAATACCTTTGACCTCTGTGGTCCAATCTGCAGGAGTATTAATTTCTCATGAAGTCATCTCCAGATGCTTCCAGACTGATTTTAATAGAGATGAAGAGGCCAGCCTCACACAATAGCAGGAATCGACCAGGAAATTTATGAGATAAGATGCCTTCCTGAGATTTATGTCACACATTTCCTGTGTCTACAGAACCCACAGATGTCTTCATATATTGCAGAACTGCTCTTTCACTCTCATGTCAAAACTAAGGTGGAGAGCATTTCAGAAAGAGACATGTGCAGTGTGCATTCGTTCCTAAGTCCTCTGGAGGTTTAGAAAGTCAAGAATAGTCTCAGTTTAATCAGAACAAGTTTTCTCACCTCCCCTTCAAATAAGTTGATGTACTTGGGTGGCTGCAGGGATCCCAAGGACTTCAGAGTGTAGCAAAATCTGATCAACTCTCCAAAAAGAGTCCTTCAGAACCTCTCAGACTAACAGCAAATAACTTCCCATTTATTCGAACCAGGTGACAATATCAAATCACATTATGTTCATGTAGGAAGTACTAGAAAGGCAACTCTTTAGTTCTGAATTTGGAAGTTGGTCAGAAGTCTTATATTTTCAAAAGCTATATCATTTTGAGAAAGTGAAGAAAATTGCATTTTTCTATCTTTCAAAAAAATCTGACAGTATCTTTTACTGTATTTTTAAGGCACCTCCGTCGCCGCTATGACGTTGAAGGAACAAATCAAGGACATAAGACTGAGAGATACAATGTGGCCGATTTCATACAGAAACGCTGCTGAACTTCATCACCTGTTTTGTCGTGGTTCAAGTAAGGGCTGAAATAATAGTAGAAAAACGCGTAAATGAGTAAATTCAACTGAGGAAAGAAAGGTGGCGACGTAAAGCAGTATATTTACATATGAAGATTGGTCAGGGATACACTCATCTATTCATCCAGCCATTCACCTACTCACCCTTCCATCCATCTGTTAATTCTTTTTTTGTTTTCAAAAATGTTTTCTTGGGACTTCCCTGTTGGCGCAGTGGTTAGGAGTCTGCCTGCCGACGCAGGGGACGTGGGTTCAAACCCTGGTCGGGGAAGATCCCACATGCTGCGGAGCAACTAAGCCCGTGCACCACAACTACTGAGGCTGCGCTCTAGAGCCCATGAGCCACAACTGCTGAGCCTGCGTGCTACAACTACCGAAGCCTGTGCGCCTAGAGCCCGTGCTCTGCAACAAGAGAAGCCACCGCAATGAGAAGCCTGCGCACCGCAACGAAGAGTAGCCCTCGCTCACCACAATTAGAGAAAAGCCCGCGGGCAGCAACGAGACCCAATGCAGCCGAAAATAAATAATAAAATAAAGTTAATTAATTAAACAACAGTGTTTTCTTGAGGAACTCTTGTGCCAAGTTCTGTTCTAGGTGCTGAGGAAGTATCATGAGCAAAGCCAACATGGTCTCTGACCTTGTGGAGCTTACAGCCTAGCAAAGGAAGGGTGTAATTCCTTAGAAATTAATGAGGAAGCACCAACTGTCACTAAAATGTGAATGACTTTGCAGAAAAGGCAAAATTGTTGTTTTCTGTGACACTTCTGCTCTTCCACTTGTTTGATCTCCCTCAGAAAAATGCAAGCCCCTCAAGGACAGGTAGTATCTAAGGTTCACTTCAGTACTACCTTAGCACCTGGCAGAGTTGCCTGCCTTGTGAACTGCAATACCTACATCCATGGAATGGCTTCTCACTATTATATTTGCTGTACTTACTATTAGAGACATTCAATAAATATGACTTTTTTAAAATGAAAAATTGCTCACATATTCCAGAGTTCCTTGTACTCTGGCTACCATACTGACCACTCTGTGTTTCCATTTCCAGCATCTTCTTTCCAGCCCTTGCCCTGCCTAGCCTATGTGATACCTTCCTGCTCCTCCTGTACTTCTGTGACACTACAACTTCACTACCTTAGTTTCCTTCTGATTGTTTGACTGCTTTTTCTCTGTTGTACTTGATAACCCTGTTCAATGCAGTGCAAGTTAATTCAGTTTAATTAATATTTGAGCAATTACTATGTACTAGATACAATTTATCACCTCTATTTGGAATACTCTGAAATTCAACCTTCAGCTGTCTGAGTGATCTAAACCTACATTGTCTATTGGACACCATCTCCTGGGTAACCTATAATCTCCTCATTCTAAGCATATCTAAAATTAAACTTATCACTTTACTCTGAAAATAAGAATCTACCTACTTCTTACTTAGGTTAATGTGATAATATTAATAATGTGAATATTATTTTAGCCACTCATATATAAATCTCCAGGTTGTGTTTAATTAATTCTTCAAAATTCCCTTGAATCAAGCTTAATTTTATTCCACGTTCAGATCACCCCCAATCACAAAATGCTTGAACTTGCCTTTATCACTTTTACACCCTCTTCTACTCCAAGCTATACAGCATACTTTGCTAGGTTACAAAAATAAGTCAACTTTAATGATGATGAACTTTTACAGAAGCAGGTGTAATTTCTTCAGTTTGGGGTATAATAGTTTGGGGTGCAATATTTTCACTATCATTGCCTTATTTGCCACTAATGTTCTACATATGTTCTATACTCCAGGGAAAGTAGACGTCTTCCTGAATGTTATGTAATTTCTTGCTTCTGAATTGTTCTCCAACTTTTCTCATCCTTTGGTATGCCTAATTCTGTCATTCTGAGTGTTAAAACTCTTTCTACCTTATAAGCCCTAGTTTAAATCAACTGTCTTGTCGATTTATGCTATGATGAAATAAATTTAAAAAGAAGAAATAAAGAGGATGGCCTTTAGTAACATACAGACTTGAATTAAAACCTGAATCCACCACTTTACATGCTGTTTGATCATTGACGAATTTCTTAAAATTGCTACACTGCTCTAAGGGGGGAAAATTCTGTCTCTTCCGAATGCAGATAATCCTCCCTTGGACTTTGAAATGGAGAAGGTGGCTAAATGACACTATTTGATTAAAATAAGTATGAAAATGTAGAAGGGATGCTGGATTTCAACCATCCTGAAATTTAGGAGATCATTGGTTAAAAATTTACCAGGACCCAGGATGAGATTCAACCATTCAAGGCATGAATGTGGTCCTGAGAAAGAACAGTTTGTCCAGACAGAAAACGTTTGCATATTTTCACTCACCTTCAATGTGATTTGATAAATTTGCAAACCAGTAGGCTAGTAATCAAACTCCATATTTCCACCCCTACTACATGGGAAAAATAATTTCTGAAGTATCCAGGGCCATTTCACTCCTGAATACCACCCCCCTTCCACCCTCTAACTTAGACATCAACTTATAAATTTATTCTGGGACAACAATTCCAAGTAAAAATCATGGCTGATGGCTGAAATTAAGGGGTGGCTCTTTAATGAGTTGTAGGAGTGATGCATTTTGGCAGTTTTAGATCTAGACACGTTAATTCTGGCAAGGAACTAAATACACATTCCTTAGGTTCCCTTCTGTATATTGAAAAACAAACAGGCAAAAAACCAAAAAGAAGCGTACAAACAAAACCATATAGCAAGAACAGTTTCCATCAAGGTTACAGGACACTGGAAATTTGGTAAACGTTATTCTTATCTGCTCACCCTCCAGCCAGTGATCCTAGAAGTTGGACCAGTTAAAAAGACCCAGTCAAATCCATGCCCCTACTCAACCATGTACTGCCAAATATTAACCCAGATTGATCTCTTTCAATTGAATGACTAAATTAAAATATAAGTATGTAAGAAAATATTTGATAACATACAATTGTACTCAGGTTATAAAGGATAATCCAGCTTAAAAACATTTACATTAAGAAGCAGAAGAGGGCTTCCCTGGTGGCGCAGTGGTTGAGAGTCCGCCTGCCGATGCAGGGGACACGGGTTCGTGCCCCGGTCCGGGAAGATCCCACATGCCGCGGAGCGGCTGGGCCCGTGAGCCATGGTGCTCCGCAACGGGAGAGGCCACAACAGTGAGAGGCCCGCATACCGCAAAAAAAAAAAAAAAAAAAAAAAGCAGAAGAAATCTCAGTGTCAATGCTGGTTTCTCAATAAAATTAAAACATGCATACACACAGTATATAGGAAAAAAGAAACAGAATATATAAGTAGGAGAGCTAGAAGCATCCAGCTTGCTCAGCTAATCCAAATACAGTAATTTTATTATCCTATGGGCCTCTACTGGTTTTGCATTTGTGGTCATAAAGCTTGGATTTTCTCAAACTTGTATTAAAGGGGAGTTCTTATTATTTGTATTAGGCAATTTTCTATGTTCTGATTCCTCTGAAAATTTATCCCAACTCCTAAAAGTTTATGCTTGGAATCCTTTCTTATTTTCTAGTGTTTATATAAAATTATTCTTTCTGAATAGCATTTCTGTCATTTCAGTTAACTTTCAGTGGGAAGGGAAGTAGAAAAATGACTTAGTTTGCAATTGTGATCCAACTCCTCCATAAGATATTAATTTTTTTTGTATGCAGGAAGACAAATGTTACCTTTAAAACATTACAATGATTAAAAATAAATTAAAAAGACAGTCTCTGCTTATGTGAAAAAAACAGCTAAATGGAGCAGCTCATTTTGCCAATGATGATCAATATAATAAGGCAGTTCCATGCTATATAAAAAAAAGCTTGCTCTAGAAAATTCTTTTTGAGACTCAAATGGAAATTCTTTAATTTTTCATAATTTTTTTTCTACTTTCTGCTGCTCTAAAAAGAGAAATGTGGTGTTCTATAAGATTTATAGTAACGTATTAAACGTGTATCTCTCTTCCATGGTTATTAGGGTCAATCTTTAAATATCAACTATTTGTTTATAAGTTGAGGAGACAGTAAATAGCAAAACATCAGTTCTAACCCACTATTGCACATGCGTTCCAAACTTTAAGAAATATAGTGCTAAAATTATTTGCAAAAACTTTGGCAAATAGTATTAAAGTTAAATAATATGATATGCCCTGTAGCTAAATAGGTCATACCTTTAGATAATGTTGCATCCTCTGCATCCCACTAGTAATAATACATATCATGTATTATTGTCCAATTCCAGATAGATGAAGGTAGCTAACAATAAACACATTTTTATCCGAGATTTACCTCCAGTTTGTAAGTAATATCCTTGCTTTGTTTCGCTTTCATCAAAATAACTAAAGCATAATATGTTAAACATTGTCTTCTTGTACTAAGCTCCATCCCCATTCCACCCTATACGCTTTCCCTGTCCTCAGCTCTGTATTTCAGGGGTTGGAAGACTGGAAACTACATTTGTTGGACTAATTGTCTGATGGATCCTGGGTTTGGGTTCTAGCAACAGAAATAGCAGATAAAGGATGAAAAAAACGGCTCCAATAGTATTTGTGGGTTGGGGTAAGGAATTGATTCCACTTTCTCACTCTTCCTTCTCTAGCCTTGGGAGGAGGGGGGTAGTTGACTCCTCTACTTTCTGATCTCTGGGCAGTACCACCATTCCCTATAGTTCCCTGTAACCCTTTCCAACAATTTTAAACTATGTTTCTGTACTAAATTTTCTTCTATTTGAAATTCTTAGAGTGGTTTCTGTATTTCTGACTGCCTCCAGGCTGATACATGTAATAAATACATGGACTCTATTAATTAAAGGAGGAAATGAACTTAGACCACGTTGTGAAACTCTCTGTAATGGAGTCTTTTTTTTTTTTTTTTTGCCGTACGCGGGCCTCTCACTGTTGGGGCCTCTCCCGTTGCGGAGCACAGGCTCCGGACGCGCAGGCCC
>NC_041225.1:41552406-41582325 GCF_002837175.3 Physeter macrocephalus
CGAACCCGCGTCCCCTGCATCGGCAGGCGGACTCTCAACCACTGCGCCACCAGGGAAGCCCTGTAATGGAGTCTTAATGGTACAGATTAATGCTTTCTCAACAGCATCCACTCCACCTGATCCGCTTCAGGAACAGCTTGACTGCTTTCTTGTAGATGCCAGTCCCGGAAACCTAGTGGTGGAGGAGATAGCTCATCTTCATGCTCACTGCCTAATTACACCTCCTCTGACTGAGTTCTGGAGCACATCAGCTCTCCAAGATTGCCTTTTGTCACTACCTGGATCCTGCTTACTGCTTACAGATGTGGCCTTTATATGGCCCTCATATTATCCATAAGTTTGAAGGATGTGGACAAAAGCAATGTGCCCTTTGAGGTGGTATCTTTGCTGAAAGCAAGATTGGTTTCAGATGAGATGTCATATTTTTCAAGTGCAGCATTGCCTGCTTGGTCGACTTTGTCACATTACTTCTTCTAGTACGTGTCACATTATGTTAGGTCATGCCATTGGAGTTAACAATGAGACGTGCTATTGCCAGAGCGGCTGCATATAGACCTCCACAGATTCAAAAAAGCCCTTGGTTTTTACACAGTCTTGGGAGGTACATGAGCTGGATTTTATACCATCAAGTCCTATAGTCACCATGAAAAATATGTTTTTTCCAAGAAAAGAAAATAGTTGTCTTGAAGAAATCATGAGGTAACATTCTGGAGAAAACACCATCATCAGTACTGAAGTCTGAGCTCCAGTACCTTAGCAAGGCAGTGTCTCTTTACATTCAGCTCTTGACTCCTAGCAATGGCAGTCATTTTGGATAAATTGTGTCTTGACGCTACAGCACCAGACAAATTCAGAGGAGTATCTTTATAGATTTCAAAAAGAGCTTACATTTAGAAAGATAGGACAGTCTGGGTCTTGCCTTTTTGCTTCATATTTAGAACCAGAACAAATTTCTCTTTCCGTTGCCTATGGAAGACACATTTGCCAAATCGATGTCTGGAATTGCTAAATAAATTTCAAAGAATAGATTTTTTTTCCTGACCTCATTTGAATGTCTAGACATTTGTGGATTATTGGATCTAAACCATCTGAAACATCGAGCCAATATTCCCCAAACCAAATTTAACCTATAGATTAAGAATGCAATAAAAAATTATAAAAGCAGAGCCTCAGTGCCAGGCTTGTTGGGAGAAAACTGAGAAGTGAAAGAAAAGAAATGATCACTTAAAAACCTTCCAACTAGATGGAAGAACAAAGGGGATACAGACAATCAGAGAATAATCACTGACCAATATATTGGTGCTGATATTAGGGCAAGAAAAGCACAGAGAAGAGAGGGGAAAATCAAAGAAATTTAAAGTAATTGGGAAAACTCATGGTACCTATTCTCGGATAATACACATTTACATGAAAACGTGTTTCACATTCACAGGGTTCTTATACAATTTTTAAAATTTGAAATCCAAACTATTTTAAAACTGTTTTATTCTATTAGCAATTGCTATTAGATGGTATTTTAAAGAAAAACTAATATGATATTATGGCCCATAGTAGGAATCTGTATCAGCAGAGCCGGAACTAGAGAAAAGGCTTCCTTCCCCACTTTCTCCTTGTTAGGAGCAAATTGCTATAGGGACAAGTCCACTGCGGGGGAACCTCTTAAAGGGGTGAGGGTCCCAGCTTGTTGGAAACCTTCAGGAGTTATTTCCTGTTTTTAACAAGATTTTCCTTTAGTCATGAAGAAAAAAAAAAGTTTTTCCCTTCCAGCCCGTATTTAATCATCGTATTTGTGCATATGATTGCAGCTCTTCTGAAAGGACTTGGAATGAGCTGCCAGGCTGCAAGGGATAGAATCGAAAACCCCTTAACAGTTAAAGTGTCCATTAGCTCCTCTACACTTAGCATCCATCAGAGAGAAGAAGGGCTGCGAGCCCCGGGCGAATTTCTAACTAGCCTAATGAGGAGACAGGTTCTGGGAGCAAAAAAAGTTCATTTGCTGCATTTCCAGCAAGAAGTCACTTCAATATTGCTTCTAGGAAACACTGACAGGCTTTGTTTGTAAGAAATCATTATGCTGAGAAAGAAATGGGATATTGTTATATGAGGTTTTTAAAGAAAATTCATTTTGATAGATGTCTAACTGTGCATTCAATTAAATTTCCTTCTCTTTCTTAAAAAATATATGTCAGGTAATTGTACTCAAGTTCTGTAAGCTGAAAAGTGTTATCCTTTCCTTCCAGTTATTAAAAGTTCTTTATCAATATGTGCCTTTCTTGTCTTTTTCCTTTGAAAAAGACAAAGGAAAAAGGGGGGCCCTCAGTGAAAATATGTGGAGTTCTCCCTTGCTTTCCTGTAGATGTGTGTGCGCCTCCCAGAAGGATTAGTAAGGACTGCTCTTTTTGGTGAAAATTGACTTCCATATTTAAATTACGTAGGCTCTATGCCCCTGAAAATTCCTCTTCTTAAAAATCAATGTGCATGGCCACTTGCTAGACACAAAGTCCATTTAGTTATGCAATCACAAATCGTCACTGTTTACTGTGATGCCCCACTAGTTCCTAACTATGTATCGTGCCATTTTGTGATGGTCCTTTTGAAGCTTCTCATAATGATCAACAGACTGCTATTCAAAGCACTTACCCCCTTCAGTCCATCCTCTTACTCCCACCAAATCCCTCATTCTAAAATATGGCTTTGCAGGTAATACATTCCTCTTCCTAAAACACCTAGACCTCCAAGTGGCTCTGCATCCATCATCTGGAACAACCAGCTTCTCCTCCTGATTATCTAGTTTCCAACAGTGGCACTCTCATGTTCCTAATCAACCAGACACATATTCTTAGAGTCACATTCACTCACCCTTCCAGTTTCCCTTATATTCATCAGAACCACTCACTATATTCTAAGTCGTGTATGCCAAGTCATGCAAGATTCGACCTTCACAATATGGATCTCATTTGCCACTCTTCTCCCTGCCCATTGCCATCTAATTAATTCAGACTTTTGTTATATTTTGCCCTGACTCATTTAATGGCTCATTAATTGGTTTCTCTAACACTGACTTGCCTTATTCTAGATAATTCACAATTTGACAGCCATACTAATTTTGCTAATATAAACTTCAGCTGTATTGCTATCTCCAACAAAGCCTCTATGACTTTCCCACTGTCTACTGGATTTTTTTACACATCTTAGCATTTAAAGCTTTCCAAAATGTGGTTGACACCTACATTCCAGGATTGACTTCATAATTTTTCATCAATATAGGCTAAGATCTCACAAAATATAACTACACACTGTCCCTATCATGTCTCATGCTGTTTGATTTTCGTGTCTCCACTCAGCCTCTGCAAGTGGAATTTCCTCCCTCAGCTATCTCCCCCATAAGATTCTTAATCTGTATTTAGATTTCTTTTTGAACTCCAACTACTCTCTGAAGTCTTTCCTGATACACAAACCAAGCATAATTTCTCACTTCTCTGAGAAAGAATACTTAATAGTATTTTGTTGGCATGTCAAGTAGAGCAGTGAGGTTTCCAAACTCTTTCTTTCCAGTTCTCACCCTTCGTGAACAAAAGGTCTTTTGAACAATAAAGGACAGAAAAAGGAACATTTCCTATAGGAATGAGATTTCAAAAAGACCTGAGAGGCTTGGAGAGAAAACCAAGTCACTTATCAGATTAAGCTGACTCAGCCCATCTCTTTCCCAATTTTCCATATGGAATCATGTAGAAATACTGGGAAGTTTGGACCTTTCACTTAGGAAAGCAATGGTATTAGGTTTAAAATTTTGCATGTGGGCTGTTTTCACACTAGAGCTAACTTTAACTCATTTCCAATTCCCCCATAATAAAAAAAATAGCCCACCTTCTACCCTATACTTTTATTTTCATTTTTCTATTTGTCCAATCTTTTTTTAAAGATTTATAAGCAAGCAGAGAACTGGGCTGTGATGGATTTGTCTTGGTGTCCTAAGTGTTCAGAAAGAGACAGGAGAGGTATTTGATAAATATTTACTGAACTGAAGTCTCCACCATCAGGCCTGCTAATAACCTTTAGGTAATTTACAGTGCACTACATCTGTAATAAATACTGCAGCATTTCCTTTTTTATTTTTACAATACACCTCAGCATAACATTAATTCCTCAAGCTCAAGATGCAGGATTTATTCTTATACTGTTATTGTAGCATACGCCTCCAAGTATGGTGCAACATGCCTAGCACAAAGCAGAGATAGACAGATTCAAGAAAGCTTAATGTTTAAATATAGTATTAAACTATTATAAATCATATCTATTTTCATATTAAGCTGAACAGAGAAGAGAACAACAATCAAGGAGTTGCCTGTATGTTTCTGAGAACTTCCAAATGGCTCCTTCCTGTAGAACAGTCAAGAACATTGAACCCCTCACACATCCCACCAGCACATTCAAAGATCAAGGTAAATGTATTTTGAAGCTTGAAGGGGTCAGGGACTCTGAAAGCCTTTAATGGCCATTGCACTGCAAGTCTCCATATTCTAACAGATAAGTAAGTACCTTATTATCTGAAAAGAAGTACCTTCTTATCTGAAAAAAAATGACATTTTTCTTGGGATTCCACTGCAACCACTCACTTCCCTTTCCTAGCGGTTCTCCCAGTGTTTTTTTTCAACCTAGAAATAACACAACCAGAATGATGTCAGAATGATGTCAGTTGCGTCCTCTCCTCTTTATCATTGGTGCTTCTTTTACCCACATTTTCTCTCCTGATCCCATCCATCAATAAGCCCAATGTAAATCACCTGCCATCTTTCCAAAACCTACAGGATTGTTTAATTTCTTGCTATCCCAGATTTTATCTTAAACGAATGGAATAGAGCTGCAGAGAGAACCACTTTCAGAAACACTAGCATCTGGTTATACTGTCTCTGGTTTTCCAAAAGGAAACACACATACAAACCACACACATACACAAACACACACACTCACAGAGCAAACTCAATACTAAAAAGTCATTCACTGGGGTGCAATGAACTCCTTCATATGCTTGTAGTAAGATTGGCTGGTCTACTCAAATCCTTTTCAAGATTCACTCTGTAAAGTGATCTATTTAAAACCCAGGAAGATGCAGAGATTTGACTGATAAGTGACCACAAGCCTCATCTCTCAAATATGACTCAGTATTTTAAAATACAAAAACGACTACTGCTTTTCATCTCGGAACTTAGCCCAGGCGTGAGCCATTGCTGGCGTAGAGGAGAATCTGGTTCGCGATGCATTTTGGGGAAGTCTGTAATCCTTGGGTCTTGTTGAGTCTTTGTTTCTGCCATTTTTCTTCAGCATGGTTCTCCGTTTCTAAACGTGTTCTCTGATGTCAGTGTTTGTAGCATAGAAAGACCCCAATTATTTGGCTTCGACGCACAGTCAAGAGAGTCCTGCCAACTCTCATTAAATCCTTCAACCTTATCATTCAGTCAATATATTGAGCATCCTCTGGATGCTATTCTTGTTACAGATTTTAATCTTCTTGATTAGATTATCGCTTTTGCTCCAAAGTACAATATGGGTTAGTGTAATCACACAGTAATAGCAACAGTCTTACAAATCTGTGTAATATTTCATAGGTTTTGAAGTTCTCTAACATCCATCAGCCATGTATTCATCAAAACAACCATGTGAGATAAATCAGCTACTGCCTTCTTTCAAGTAAGAGGACAAGGGATCAGAAAAATAAAGGGACTTACTCTAGGAGCCATGGATAATAAGTGACATGTAAATTTTAATGGCAGAGGTTTTATATGAGACTTTAGTAAATTAAAGTAAAAAAGTGAAAAAAAAATAAGATCAGATTTTAAAATAAGAAAGGTTGGCTTAAGAATGACCTCCACCAATGCATCATGAATGAATCTTGAGTAATTAGCAATGCCTAAGCTATCACTTACATAGGAGGGAAGGAAAAGAAAGATCATGCGTAAAGATGTGAACCTCAGAGATAAATAAAAACACTAAGAAAAGAGGCTTTAGTGTTTTAGTGCTAAATAAACTCTAGATTTAATAGTGTGTTAATTCATTGAACACTTTACCATTAAATGATATTCTGTATCACTACAAAATATGTAGATTTCTTTAGAGTAGTTCATTACTAGACACACTGACCAATTTCTTGACATTTTGACTAATTGACAAGAACATTGTTTGTGAAAATGGAGGGTTCCAGGTCACATTGTTAAAATATCAATAGCATTTTGAGCTAGGGAAAATATGTAACATTGAGATCATGTGTTATAAAAAATATTTTTAAAAATCTCAGTATTACAGGAAACTGCTGGCTTCATCAGTCTGTGTCAGGGAATTAATTTTCAGCCGTACCTCCCTGCTGATACATCTGCAACCTGAGAAAGTCCAATTTCCTTCTTTCATGTGTGTCTAATAGAGTATGAATAGTTCAAGTGTCTGAGCAAAATCAGAGGCCAAGCCACAGACCCACTTCCTCAGTAACAAGCAGGACAGTGACTTCAACCTGCTGCTGATAGAGAGGCTTTGCATCTTCCTCTCCCCAGGAAAGGTTGTCACACCTGGGTGAGGTGAAAATTGCAGTCAGAAGAGAAGGGACCGATGGAAATAGGATGGACTAGTGGGCACAGGATGGCTTTCTGTCCATCCTTTCATCTCTGAGCTAATCTCCCTCTCTTTTCACCCTGGCAGAGGCCCAGGGTAGCAAACAGGTCCAAAGGGGGAAACCTTCCATTTAAGAGTTTAAACGGAAATAGGAGAAAGGGCATGTGCAGTTTGTAGGACACCCCAAATTCCTTTCCAGCTGTCCACCTTTGAAAGGGGGACGGGGACCTCACTTGAAGAATTTCTAATTTCAGGCAATGCACCCGAGGGTCATCTATAAAGTGGCTCATCCATGAATAAGTCCTAAGTGCGTTTGGATGTGTGCCCTGCTCAGGGCTCATGTACTCGACAATAGTGAGCATAAAAACTACTCATGTGCTCCATTTATGAAAATTATTGAACAACGACATAGTCCATATCTTAATAGCGACTGCTTTTTCAGTATATCACCTCATGCTAGAACTCACTCAGATTCCTCCAGCTGGTTGTATGTATGCAGAAGGAGGGAGCTGGGTATGGTCATTGAAAGAACTACTTTGTACTTTTTAAAAATATTTTTTTGAAGTAGAGTTGATTTACAATGTTATGTTAGTTTCGGGTGTACTGCAAAGTGACTTCATTATACATATATATATGTATGTATATATGTGTATATATTCTTTTTCAGATTCTTTTCTATTATAGGTTATTACAAGATATTACTATACAGTAGGACCTTGTTTATCTATTTTATATATAGTAGTGTGTATCTATTAATCCCAAACTCCTAATTTATCCCTCCCCACCTTCCCCTTTGCTAACCATAAGATTGTTTTCTATGTCTGTGAGTCTGCATCTGTTTTGTAAATAAGTTCATTTGTATCATTGTTTTTTTTTAGATTCCACATTAAGTGATATCATATGATATTTGTCTTTGTCTGGCTTACTTCACTTAGTATGATAATCTCTAAATCCATCCATGTTACTGCTAATGGCATTATTTCATTCTTTTTGAAGGCTAAGTAGTATTCCATTTTATATCTATATACCTATATATAGATCTATCTATCTATATATCTATATATCTATATATACTTTTGGTTGGCCAAAAAGCTCGTTCTGGTTTTCCTGTAAGATGTTACGGAAAATCCAGAATGAACTTTTTGGCCAACCCAATATATATACCACATCTTCTTTATCCATTCATTTGTCAATGGACACTTAGGTTGCTTCCAAGTCTTGGCTATTGTAGATAGTGCTGCTTTGAACATTGGGGTGCATGTATCTTCTCTAATTAGAGTTTTTGTCTTTTCCAGATATATGTCCAGGAGTGGGATTAGTGGATCATATGGCAACTCTATTTTTAGCTTTTTAAGGAACCTCCATACTGTTCTCCCTAGTGGCTGAATCTATTTACATTTTCACCAGCAGAGTAGGAGGGTTCCTTTTTCTCCACACCCTCTCTAGAATTTACTATTTGTGGGCATTTTGATGATGGCCATTCTGACCAGTGTGAGGTGGTACCTCACTGTAGTTTTGATTTGAAAGAGCTGTGCTTTGGAGTGCAAAAAACTTTGCTCTGATTCCCATATGAGCAGAGCCAAGGCACATTGTTCTACTCACTTCCTGAAATCAGCAGTGCACGTGGATGTCTAGAGGCAGTGATGATGATGGATGCAAAATTCTGACCTGCCTGGGTGTCACCCAGCATGGCCAGGAGTCCCTGGGCTACCTGGGATCATCAGGTGTCAGCACCATGTCAATAACCATTGTAATTCTTCCAATTTAGGCAACTCTTTTTGTGGAGCCCCAGCTACCGGTAATAATGGAAAACCATTGCATCCTTTTGCCTGGGTAGTGAAAGGTTTCTCTTATATCAAGGTCTATTTGTAGTGTGTTTTCATCATCAACTTAGGAGTATGTTCTGGAAGATGTGAGAGTGAAAAAAATATATATATATATACACTACCAAATGTAAAATAGATAGCTCGTGGGAAGCAGCCGCATAACACAGGGAGATCAGCTAGGTGGTTTGTGACCAAAACTAACACACCATTGTAAAGCAATTATACTCCAATAAAGATGTTAAAAAATAATAATAATAAAAAAAAGATGACTGAGCAGAGGTACTGCCCTTCCCCACTACCTTGGCAGCACCCTCAGGACAGGGGGCTTAAGCGAGAGCCGTGAATAACAAGGAGAGGGCACACCTTCGCTTCGGAGAATTTATGAGTCTTAACTCTGCGTTTCCTGTACTAAAGCAGGCAGGGCGCTGGGAACAGTGAGTATCAAATACAAATGATGATGGGTCTATTTCTGTTTTCTCCACTAGAGCCTGTGACTATCATGTTACCCAAGGAAGCAGCTATTTCAACACAGGTTGGCACAAGGCCCCCAGTGACCTGAAACATAGAAAAGAATAATAGTATCTACCTTGTAGGAGGACATGTTCTATCTTAAACCACGTATTTGTTAATTTCTCACAACTCTTGAAGGTAATATATTAACTATTATGATCTTTATCTTATGGCTCACAGATGTCAAGATTGGCCCATCAGTTTCTGGTGTGTAAGTGGCAGAACTAAGACTTGAACTCTAACCTGTCTCATCCCAGAGCTCCTTCTCTTTCTGGTCAGTAGGTCTCACTGGTCCCTAAATACCCATGGAAAGTACCCAGGGAGTGGATAGGAAAGGACTGAGCTAACCTTATGACTTCCCGCAGAGCTCCCTCATGGACCAGCTACCTATCACTCCCTCTTCTGTATACACTCTTTTCTCTCTCTCACTTTTGTTTATGTACTTGGTTCTCAGCATAAGATTTTATCAGAAGAAAGAGGCGCGTAGGTAAAAAATAAATAATATATTAAAAATAGAACAGAAAAAAGTCATTTGAAAGCCTCTGCAGTGCCTTAACAATGGAAGAAACACCTCTGTGCACACTTCCAACTTCAATTTATAGTTTGCTAAATACATAATTATGCTTAAGTTAGAAAACTACATAGCGCTATTTCTATAAACTGGGTTTAGCCATTGTTGCTTAATCTTTATTGCCTTTATATACAGTTCTAAGCACTGCTTCAGGGATTGCTAAATATAAGTTTTAGGACAAGGAGGATACAACATGCAATTATCGTTGAATTCTGGTGCCCCGATTGGTAAGGAGAAGTAATATGCCCCCAAAGTAGCACTGCCTCACTCACACACGTATACTTCCCACCAGGTACTGCCTTAACAAGCCTTAATCTACCCTGCATGCGTGAGCCACGGCAATAAGGAATTTCAAGTTATATGAAACACCAAGGACTGGTAGGGCCTCACAGCCGGTGCGACAGCAGGGCAGAAACACATGGCGCAACTACGAAATGAGCTGGTGACGCGTACTGTGCAGGTGACCTGCGTTAGGGACCAGTGTGGCCTGGAGTGGGCAGGAAAGTGTCAGGGAGAAGATGGGTTCATTGTTCCCCATTAAGTGAGTGGCTCTGGAGAAGAGACTTACTGAAGAGGAATTAAGAAGGTGACCGTCAGGCTCCTGGTCTCCAAGGATTCAGGAGCTTCTCTGTCTCCATTCTTCTAATGATACAGTAGGTCTCCAACAAACTCCATATTGGGGTCCCAGTGAATAGTGTCAGCAGCCTGACTTAGATATATCGGATGCTACATAGTTGTCAGGGAGTGTTGGAAGACCTTAGCATATGCTTACTCATTTAATCTTCACAGTAGTCCCCTAAGATTGCTACCTCATTGGCCCCATTTTACAGATGAGTCAACTGAGCTGCAGAGAGGTTTTGTAAACTGCCCAAGATCAGTGTGCTGGCCGCACTGCCATGGTCAGCAGAGATGGTTTATTTTAAGGTCTCTGAACATTTGGATTCATGAATCCGAACAAACTCGGGGTTCTATTCCTTGAATTCTTCACTGAGTGGGCTCTGCCAAAAACTTTACATGAAGATGAGAAAGAGTTTTTGTGAGGAGGCGGGAGGAGAGGGCCATGCCCCGATCTCCTATGTTCTCAACACAATACCCATAACAAGAAACACCAAGAATATGCACCAGATCATGCTCTTTCAGCACAATCCAAGGAGAGTTCAACAAAAGATTTGGGGGTACATTTTCTGATTCCCAGTGAGTATTTACTTTATAAAAGAGCAAATCATGGGGGGATTTGTTAGGTGGTCAGTTACTGCTGTGAATTTCAACTTACTGTAAAACACGGTACCTTCCAGAAGCCTGATACCACTGCTTCCTTGTGCACTTCTTCTGGCCTAGTTCCTGGGAAGGGTATTCTCACCCTCAGTCACACACACTCACACTCACACTTACATACACATACACACAAATGGGATGGAAGAAGGATTTCAGTTGACTCATACAGAACTCAACATGAAGTCCTTGGAAATGATAATGCAGGACTTAACCTTACTAAACACTGAAAGGGGACCAGTTTCAGAAAAAAAGCACTTTGATTTGTGATGTTTGCAATTCTACTCTAACTGCATTTACAGCCCCACCTTTCCAAAATAGGGGCCTCTTTCCCCCACCCCAATAAAGGAGCAAGATAGATATGCAAATATAGCAGGAAAGTAAACAAAGTCCACTTCATTTCTTGCAATTATTTCATGCCTATTGCTGTTGCTGGCTTTTTTATTTTTTATTTTTTTATTCAGTTATTTTTTTAACATATTCATTGGGGGTATAATTGCTTTACAATGGTGTGTTAGTTTCTGCTGTAAAACAAAGTGAATCAGCTATACATGTACATGTATCCCCATATCTCCTCCCTCTTGCACCTCCCTCCCACCCTCCCTATCCCACCCCTCTAGGTGGTCACAAAGCACCGAGCTGACCTTCCTGTGCTAGGCTTTAATATATAACATAGAGTGTTGACCCTTTCAATCATTCATTCAATACATGACTATATTTTACTTCTGTAGAGCTCTCAGTTTATTTGAAAATGAAGTATTTGAAGATATAAAATATTCAGAGTATTATTAAATTGCTGAATTGACTTCTTCCCTTGCCAAACACCTTGTTCCTTTTGAACAAGCTGAACAATTTCTAAGAGAACAGCTGCCTCCTGACCTCTGTGTGTTATTCCCACTGAGGTACCAGTCACAAGATGAGAAGCAAAACATGGATATAAATCTGTTGATCCCACCATACAGGCTGGCTATATGAGGCACTTACTAGCTTGCAGAACTACAACAAAGAATATCAGAAGAGAAATTTCTAGAGAATATCCTTTTTGGATAAATGTCTGATAATATGATTTTCTTTGTAGGACTTGCTGGGAGTTGAGACACAAGAGGAAATAAAAACACAGATCTTGTAGTCAAAGAGCTTACGAATTCAACAAGGTGTGTAACAATCCTAAATTTCAGGTAACAACAAGTCTATTGTGCGTTTATTTAAAACTCTTTTCCTTCTATCTTGTTTCTATTTTTCCTTCTAGCAGAAACCTATATCTGTTTTCTCCAAAAATGTACCTTGAGGACAGTGCTTTATTGTACATATTGTTGCATCCTCAATGACTTGATCATAGTAGGTCCTCAAAAATAAATGTTTAGTAAAATGAAGCAAAATCGTTCTCATAAGTATGATTTTCTATAGGAGAATCTTATAGGGCTATCTGCTATTACTTTGTATTCTGAACAAAATCAGCAACTGGAAATATATAATACAACATTTCTACTTAAACATACTGTAAGCAGGTGTGCTTTTTTATTTGCAGAGAAAAACTAAAAAACGAAAGAAAAAAAAACAAAAAAAAAAACAAGGAAAGAAACCTTGCTGGCTTGTCCTTAAATTGGTTTGTCATTCAAATACCGATCAATCAACTTGTCTTTTTTTGTGAACCTACTATTGTATAAAGACATTGTAAAAAGACACTATCCCAGGCTCAGATACTGGTCATACA
Source organism: Physeter macrocephalus (assembly GCF_002837175.3). Classification (NCBI taxonomy): domain Eukaryota; kingdom Metazoa; phylum Chordata; class Mammalia; order Artiodactyla; family Physeteridae; genus Physeter; species Physeter macrocephalus. The sequence goes on from NC_041225.1 coordinate 41,564,900, forward strand.
CAGATGAATTAGACATAGTTTCCTGTCCTGCCTCATTCCACTAGAAAAGATGAGCCTGAACCATGTCAACAGATAATTAGCTATAAAGATAGTGGGAGATCAGTGTGAAAATAGCAGCCAGAAATGTCAGAGCTGCTGCTGGGAAGACAGGGTTCCGGGGACTTGAGGTACCCCAGTTACAGTCCCTGATCTCAGAAGCTGGAGCCAAAAGTCAGGAAAAAAGAAAGGTGAGGCATCAGTTTGGTCCAAGAAAACCTGAGGGACATACACATGGCTATCTGAAAACTCCTTTTCCTTTTCTTTCTTAGTTAAAAAAAATATTAATGACAGTTGTGGAAAATAAAATGCTCTGTGTTAGTTTTTCACTGATAACATTTGCTAGTTAGAACAATTAGTTTTACAATGCTAATGTATGCCACAATAAATCTTACTAAAGAATAAATTCAATCGAAGCTATTTTCCAAATTTCAGCAACACGCAGGTTCTATTTTTGTAGGTAAATGATTAAAGAAGCTATAAACACCTGTATGCCGTGATACCAGCCATGATACTAAAAAGATACCCTCGTTCACTCTTCCTGAATATGAATTAGCTCTTCTAGTTCATATCATTTAGTCACTGATAGTGACCAATTGTATTACTATGTGGGTTGATTGTTACATTTTGGTATAATCATCTGTTACTGGGGGCTACCAATTTAAGCCTAGTTTATAAGACCTAAGGGAACATTGTATTAACAGGATGAGCAAACCATAACCAGGGCTACTCTGGTTCAAATTAAAATGCTGTTTTGTTGTTGTTCACCATTATGTGTGTTGAATATTGTGTCTTTACCTAAGGGATTACGAGAGGTTTGTAATATTTATAAAGAGAACAGCTACTCATCTCAGGGCCATTTCAAGAGTATGTATTATTTATTTCCTGATCTACCCCCTCCAATGTTCAATATCTTTTAAGAACTGTGATTAATAAAACATTCCAATTTGAACAGTGTGGTTTCTAGTCACAAAACATGGTTATTCAGCCCATTTCTATGCAGACATCACTAGGGAGAACACTTATCACCAAAAACGCATAATCAACATCAGATATTTTGAATTAATGATTTTAGGAAGACTGTTCATTAAACTCTTTGCTTCATCCCTAAGTGGGACTTCTCAATTAAGTCTTAAGAGATTGGGAAATAGAAGGGACTTGCACATTAAAAATGGTGTGTCAAGCTCAGTTAACGCTGTGCTAAAGCCTTTCATTCAAGATCTGTCAAGAAATCATTATCATCTTTTCTTTTTCTTTTTTCTCTCAGTTTTTTATAACTGAGGTTTAATGTATTATTAATAGAAGAAAAGGGATAAGGAAAGCTAGACAGTTATTGTGTAGTGCAGCAGCAATTTTAGGTTTGGGTGGAAGCACTCAGAGTTATTTCTTCCATCTATAATAAATGTAGGTGCCTGAGAACGGGGTCTGTGCTAATGTGAGCACACAAAGGCAGGTCAGAGCCACTGCCCTGCATGGGCGTGTGTCCTGAGAGCAATTTCCTTGGCCCTCATTTCACAAGATACATGGTACCACATCCATAAAAATATTTAATGTTGCCATTTCAGGCATCAAATGGCATTTTACCTTCTATTTAGAGATGGAACTGAAATGAAGCAAGCAAATCAATCAACAGGCTGTTATCAAACGTCTACCTTGTGCCCTCTACTGTTCTATTTGCTTCAGGAGAGACGAAACGACCCCTGCCCATAAGACCACTGCCATCTAGTTGGAATGCAATGGCGATGCAAAAGTTGTCAGTTTTGTAACATTTCCGTCAGAGATTAAAAGTCAAGCTTAAAAATATTAGAAGCCTTGAATTCCCTCTTTGCTGACCTAGAAGCTCTTAATCTATATGCTGAGGCTGGGCTAAGAGCCCCGCCCCCATCCCCAAGTCTTAGTGAACCTTAGAATCTTAGAATAATTTGAATTCCGTTTATCCAATCACCCAAAAAATGCTTAAATGATTATATTTCCTAATCCATCAACATTAAATCCCTTCAACTCGCCTCTGTTTACATATTAGTCTGTTCTGAATATTCAACAAAGGATGCCCGCTGCTATTATGTAGCCTAACGTTTTATCTAAAAATGCTACTGTCATAATAGGTTTTTTTTAAGTATAAGTAAAGGCTTAATATTTGCCAAAAGTATTAAAAAGTGCTTTCCCATGAATATCTCATTTCAAGTACACTACAGGGTGAATTAATATAAATAATACATTTTGTTATTATAATCTTTTGATAGATGAAGACAGTGAATAATTTTTTTAACATGTTTATTAGAGTATAATTGCTTTACAATGGTGTGTTAGTTTGTGCTTTATAACAAAGTGAATCAGCTGTACGTATACATATGTTCCCATATCTCCTCCCTCTTGCATCTCCCTCCCACCCTCCCTCCCTATCCCACCCCTCTAGGTGGTCACAAAGCACCTAGCTGATCTCCCTGCGCTATGCGGCTGCTTCCCACTAGCTATCTATTTTACGTTTGGTAGTGTATATATATGTCCATGCCACTCTCTCACTTCGTCCCAGCTTACCCTTCCTCCTCCCCATGTGCTCAAGTCCATTCCCTATGTCTGCGTCTTTACTCCTGTCCTGCCCCTAGATTCTTCAGAACCATTTTTTTTTAAGATTCCATATATATGTGTTAGCATATGGTATTTGTTTTTCTCTTTCTGACTTACTTCACTCCATATGACAGACTCTAGGTCCATCCACCTCACTACAAATAACTCAATTTCGTTTCTTTTTATGGCTGAGTAATAGTCCATTGTATATATGTGCCACATCTTCTTTATCCATTCATCTGTCGACGGACACTTAGGTTGCTTCCATGTCCTGGCTATTGTAAACAGAGCTGCAATGAACATTGTGGTACATGACTCTTTTTGAATTACGGTTTCCTCACGGTATAATTTGAAGCAGTTTTCATTGCCAGTCAATAGAGGGGGCAGGACTCAAACTCAGCTCTCAGTCCCTCCATCCTGATTCTTTAATGTGCTATCAGGTGTTTTAATTAATTTCTTCAAATAATCAAATAGAAACTTAAAAATAAATAATATTCTTGGAGCAGCCACTATGGAGAACAGTATGGAGGTTCCTCAAAAAATTAAAAATATAACTACCGTATGGTCCAGCAATCTCACTTCTGGATATATAACCAAAGGAAATTAAAACAGGATGTCAAAGAACTATCTGCACTCAGATGTTCACTGCAGCATTATTCACAGCAGCCATGATATGCAAAGATCCTAAGTGCCCATCAATAATGGATGAATGGATAAAGAAGACATGGTATATATATGTATGGTATATAATCCATTATATATATGTATACATATACATAATTTTATATATATATATATATATATATATATATATAAATATAAAATTCAGCCATGGGAAAGAAGGAAATCCTACCATTTGTAATAATATGCATGGATGGACCTTAAGGATATTATGCTAAGTAAAATAAGCCAGTCAGAGAAAAACAAATAATGCCTGGAATCTTAAATAAAAATTCAAACTCATAAAAACAGCAGAAAAGTGGTTGCCAGGGTTTGCAGGGGAGAGAATTAGGGAGAGGCTGGTAAAAGGGTACAAACTTTCAGCTGTAAGATGAATAAGGTCTGAGGACATAACATATAACATGGAGACGATAGCTGATAACACTGTATTGAATAATTGAAATTTTAAGAGCGTCAAACTTTAATGTTCTCACCAGAAAAGAAAAAGGTAAATATGTAAGGTGATAAACTTGTTAATTAACTCGATGGGAGGAGTCTTTTTACAATGTATAAGTATATCAAGCCATCACGATGTACACCTTAAATATCTTCCAATTTTATATGCCAATTATGCCTCAATAAAGCTGAAAAAATAGTTACATGCTTAGCATTAAGAAAATAAATAAATAACACTTATTATTTGGCAAAATTGAATATTCAACACAGATATATATATATATATATATATTATACATGAACTAAAGTCTGCCAGATTGGTGCAGGTGCTATCTATGTCATAGCTTCTACAAGAGGGAAAAAGAGGAAATTTTACACATAGATCAAGGCCACCTCACTCAATTTACCCAGGACTGGTTTGTTTGTTGGCTAGATAGTAACCTCTCAGAGAAATGGCCTGGGGCAAACTCATCACTGACGAGATATTTAGTTTTTATGATTTCAGAGATGGTCCTCCTAAGCATCCATTTTGCGAAATAAGTTTAATTCAAAAATTCAACTTATTTTCTGCATTCAGACAGCATCTTCTGTGGTGCTGAGGATTTAACACAGCCCTGGTGGACAAGAACTTCAGCTTCTGGCTGAAATGAATGTGGCTGGAGAGCCATGTTATGTAAAATCAATCACAGGCACAGCTGGGACTCCTTGGAGCTGTCAGAAAATGGAATGGAGTCAGTGTTGCTTTGAAGAGCTTCTGACTTGGAAGTCAGGCCCCATCAACCTGAGTCTGTTAGGGCAAATTCACAGCCGAGTGGTTTGATCCCTAGTCACTCCAGCACTTTTAGAGAAGGTCTTGATCACTATCACTGGACATCAGAGAGCTGCAAGTCTATGTCAGCACAAGATCTGGTGTAAAACACACATGGAAATGTCTATCAACCTTTCCCACATGGTCAAGTTTGCATCAGCCTGTCACAGGACAGGTACATGAGACCAGACAGGAGGGAGACTGTCTGCCCATCTCTTCGCCTTGGCTGTTCCTTGCTCTAACTGGTTTTGTCAGTTCAGCCAGCACTTCCGACCTGCCACGGGAACATGGCCCACATGGCCCAGGGGGATTGTGTGAGCAGGACAGGCAGCTCAGAAAACATCCAAGTCCGTGACTTTGGATTTGCTTTCGTTCTTAGACAGCCACATTCAAAATAAAACAAACATAGACCCTAGTGTCCTTTTCCCTTAAGACACTGAGGAGTCCAAAAGTAGGTGGAAACCCACGTCAAGACTGTAGCCTTGAGTCATTTCTCCCCCTTCATCTTCTAGGCAGGGACAAATGCTTTGATTTTTGAAAGTATTTGCACATGTGACTTTGGAACTAAATGGGATTAGTTAATATCATAGCAAACGTGTGGGAATTATAAAGTTACCTCCAATTCTGAATAGCCATTTATCACAGCCAAGAAGCCTGCACTGAGGGAGCAGGGGAAATAAATACCCCAACCTCTTTCCTCTTACTCTCCAACCTCTTGCTGATTCCACCTAATGGTTCCATCCAAACTGAAGCAAGAGGGCAGGGGTTCTGGTTGAAGCATTCCTTAGACATTAGTCTCCTGGAGTTCAGGGAGGGACAAAAAAGAGTGAAGTATGGCAAACTGATATGGCACACATACCCCAAAGGTCTTTGAAAGGCTTGATTAAACTGGGATGACTTCATAAATGTTAATACATCTTCTGTGATTGACTGTCTCAAAGCTCAAGCCTCAAATTTCTTTTTCTATGCTCACTTCCTAGATGTGTCATCCAATCTCTTGGCTTTAAATAACATCTATATTCTGATGACTCTCAAATTTTCCCTGAACTTTTCCTGAGTTCCAGCTGTGAATTTGACATCTCCATGAAGATGTCTCAAGTGTCACCCACTCACGACAGGAATCTAATCTATCATCCCTGGTCCACCAACATCTGGCTGGCTCATCCTTTCTTGTTCCCCATTTCAGTAAGTGATAACATCATTCCTCCAGTTGCTCATGTCACAAATCAGTGTCATCCTTAAATTCTTTCTTTTTCTCACTCCTCATTTCCATTTCATTTGCAAGACTACATTCAAAATATACCCTAAATTTATCTACATCTTCCCCCCTATACAACTACTGAGTTCAAGATTAGATCATGGCAAATGCCACCAAGCTTCTCTCCCTGCTCCACTTTTGTTCCCACCCACACCCAGCAGAGTTATTTCTTCACAGAGCAGTGACTATTGTCTTTCAAAAGATCCTCTTGGCTTCTCATTGTATTCAGAGTAAATTATAAACTTCTGATCCTGGGCTTCCAAGGGCTCATGTGATCTGGCCTTTTCTTATCTCTAAAACCTCATCTTTACTTTTCTCTTCATTTATTCTGCTTCCATCCCAGTGGCCTTCTTGCTGTTTCTCAACAACACCAAGCTTATTCCAGTTTCAGGGTGTTTTTACAGGTCATCTGCCTACTATTCTTTGCCCTCAGATTTCTTTTCGTTCACTCTCTTTATTCATATCTCCTCTCAAATGTTACCTCTAGGTCTTTCCTCACTTCCTTTATTTAAAAACAACCTCTCCTCTTGCATTATTTTTTTCTGATATTACTATTTGAAATTATATCGTATCATATATCAAATCATATTGTACATTTAATGCCTGTTTCTCAATTACAAGGCAAGCTCAATCAAGGACTTTTTTTTGTTTGTTTTGTGCTGATCCACATAAGTCAGTAAATAGTAGCTGCTCTAAATATATTTTTCACTGACTAAATGAAATAATTTTGCATATTTAGTGATTTATATATATATTCACAAGATACTTCTGCAACAACACACTTTAATCCCAGCATCAGCTTGGCCAAAACCAGGCTCAGATATCCTCCACCCATTACCACATTTGTTCTAGAGAAGCTGGAAAAACTGTTAAACACCAGACTATTTCAGGAAAGCGTGCATCTCTCTTTTTTAACTTTTTCCACACAACTCCATAATAATATCTTACTGGGCTGAAAACAAAATCCTTATTTACGAAGACACAAGTTTACTGGGGCAAAGAGCAGTAAGTTCTAATATTCTAGTATCTGTAATAACAAATGCCAAATCTTGGTGTATGTGTGTGATTATTCTTAGTGAATGAGATAGGATTATAGACATGTATAGGTAGCAAATAGTACTTGTGGGCATTTCTGAGAGGGCAGATGGGTCAGAGAGCGGGGCAGGAACGATCAGCATGACTGTGAACACACAGCTTTGGTGGGGATGGACTGTAAGAACCTAAGCTGATCGACACCGTCAGGACCAAGGTTTGAGTCAAGCTTTGCTAAGCCCACTCCATACAAGCTTGCCTGTTTCCCACCAAAGTCACTCAGTACACTACCTTCCTAGGAGCCACTAAAGTGACACTTTTAACAGCAGTGCTCTCCTCAGTTCTAATGCGGTTGTGAGTTTCAATGAAAATAAATGGAAACCTCACTACAGCTGAGTCAGGAGACCAGAAAGGGGAGCTCTCACACGTGTGCAATGCAGATCTCAGCAGGAAGAGACAAACCTTGCATCTCCAGCAAGAAGTGACACTTTACTAGCTCCAGCAGGAGGAGGAAAGATTTCCTCCTTGCCCGGTGAGAGTTCAGCCCATGAGAGACTGTTACAACCCAGCCACTGAAAAGCCATTATACTTGGAACTCACAGTTTCCTCCAGTGGACTTTTTGTTTATATCAGCCCCTCCCAACTTACCTTTCTCCTCTATAAAAGAGTTTCCTATCCTTAGCTTTACTGAACTTGAATGCGGTTTGTCATAGGTGCATGTCCCAAATTGTAATTCTTTGCCTCTGTTGAGGAAACCCGTTTTTCTGGTAAAATAACTGGCTGCTTTATTGTTTTAGGTTAACATTTCCTTTCTCAGTATTCCCATAGAGTTTTGTTTGTACCTCTTTTATGGCCTTTATCACATTTTAGTAGCTACATGCATCCATCCCTGGCCCAATGGATAATAAATTATTTGATGGCAGGGACTGTCTCATGGTTTCCCCATCTGTCAAGCATAAAGCCTTGCCCATTGGGAATGCTCAAAAAACACTTACAAAATAAATAAATGATTCCAGAGGTATAACTTGTCTCTATGAAAATTAATTAGCATGGAGTGCCTAACTTCAAGACTAAACCCGAGTTACAGACAGAGAAATCAGTTTCACAGAGGCAAAGATTTCAACAATATTGCCTCCTTCAACAAGATTTCACCTTTAGAAGAGAAAGCGGCACTCTATTCAGCAATATATGTCTCACCTAGCAGAGTGCTTAGCCCTGATGTCAAGAGTCACCATTGATTTTTCAGAATAATGTACACAACATTGTTAACATACCCAAAAAGTTAATCAACATTTGAAGGCATCTGTATTAAAGAATGAAGGGAATTATCCATGCCTTGGCTCTAGTCTCTACTAGCTGTTTGAATCACATTAGGTTTCTTATTCTCTCTGAGCTTTGGTTTCCTCATCTGTAAAATGAGAATAATATCCCTTAAATCACAAGGATTGTGCATGAAATAAATTAGAAAATAGCTGTGAATTCCTTTTATAAAAATAGCTTTGTAAGCTACGAAGTATACTGCACATGTATGCAGGATTATCATTGTAGTGGATAGCTATTCTCCTTCTGCTAGCACAACTCCCTCCCTCTTTAATCTGGTAAATAAATCTCCCCATTCAATACCCAAATGTTACCTCTGACCTGCCGTGATAGTGCAACTTACCTCTGCCTCCTGAATTTTTTTTTTTGCCTACGGGAGGTACTTGACTCATAATTTACCAGTCAAAATTCCTCCCCAGGATTTTGTAAATAAAATTAAAGGGAAGTGTGTTTTGTTCTGGCAGCTGAAACTCAGGTTATTTAAATTTGGGATCTGCTATAGAGTAAATGTTTGTGTCCTCTCCCCCCCACCCCAATGAATATTTTAAAATGTAACACCCAAGGTAATGGTATTTGGATATGGGCCTTTGGGAGCTGATTAGGTCATGAGGGTGATGCCCTCATGAATGGAATTTGTGTCCTTATAAAAGAGATGTTCCTCACCCTTCTGCCATGTAAAGACACAGAGAGAAGATGGTCGCCTATGAACCAGAAGTGGGCTCTCAGCAGACAATGAATCTGCTGGTACCTTCCAGCCTCAAGAACTGTGAAAAATACATTTCTGTTGTTAATAAGGCAGCCAGTCTCTGGTATTCTGTTTATCAGCCCAAATGGACTAAGATAAGATCATTGACACTGAGTTCCTTCATGTGAACTAAGAAGTAAGAAAAAAGAGCTGACAGCAGGAGAAAAGAATGACGTGACTAAAAAGAGTAAGCAGATGTGAAAATGAAGATGGATATAGAACATCCTAGGATACCCACGTTAACTGGCCCCTGGTTCCCCTAAACCCTGTATCCTGTTTTCAAATTTAATTTGTATGTTTGATTTTTTACTATAGTGTATTTATGGTAGGCGTGGGAATTCTAACTCACAATTATCATTTGTATCAGGTTACCTATTTAGGAAAATATACAAACAGGCCAAAACTCAAGGGCTACCTGGAACAGGCTCCTTGACCTTCTCCTAGCCATTGGCTTCAATGTTCATAGGCCATAGTACATAAGAAGTGCCCAGAACAGATTTTCTGAAAAGATAAAAATTAGAAGATAACTAGGGTGTGGGGTTGTACTATCTTTGGACAACTTCTTTGTCCTTAGTGAGTTAAGAGTCAGGTGGTGGACACTGGAGAGTAAATACAGTGTAATCAGAAGATACACAGAGGAGACTACAATTAACAAAGAAAAATAAATATCCACTCTGGAGAATTCCAGGAAAGTTTCTCAGAGGAAGTGCTAATTGAGCTATGTCTTGAAAGTAGAGTAGCAGCTTCTTAGGTTAGAAAGAGCATACAGCAAAGAGAAGGACATTAAAGGCACCTGAGCAGCATGGCAATAGTGTGAGACCACATGGAGTGTGCAGGCGTCTATACTGGTTCCATATTATTGGAGCGCAATGGGAGAAGACGGGGCATACATATGTGCCTGGAGACGTAGGAATTACTGAATAGTTATAAATGTGAGAAAGAAACATTGTGTGATTTCATTTTGAATGATACCATCTTGGCGACTGTGTAAAGAGAATGTGTCAGAAATTGGAGCAAGGGGAAGTGGGAGGAAATATGTTCAGGAATACAGCCAAAGGTGACTGTTTACTAGACTAGAGACTATGTCATAAGTAATAGAAAACTACTATAAAACCCCAAACTAAGAGGTTTTTAGTTATCACTGACTAAACTCAAGAAAACATACAAAATTGCAATCCATGAGATTTGTTTGATTTTGTTTTGGGTGTGAGCAAGATAAAAATTTAACAATGACTGCCAGGCTTCTGCTTGGGAGCTTAGATGAATAATGGTGTTATTCACTGAATCAAGGAACACGAAAAGAAAATCACATTTGGGGATGCATGGGAAGTAGAATTTAAAATATGTTCATTTTAAAGTTCCTGTGATATATCCAATTAGAAATGATTATCAGCAATTTACACGGAAGTCTGAAGTTCAGAAGACAAGTCAGGGCTAGAGATATTGATATAGCCGTCATTACCATGTAGGTGATATTAAAGTCAGAAGATTGTATAGCATATAGGCCTGTGGATTGCAGATTAAACTCTCGGGATACTAGTATTTAAGGCATGGGCATGAAAATAGATGCCGAGGAAAAAGGGAATAATCAAGAGCATTAAATCCGTCAGAGTTTAGTTGGATAAAGTCTTCACTGCATTTACGGATTAGCACGTCACTGAGACTGTAGCCAAAGGGCAGCATCAGTGGAGTGAGGAGAGAAGAACCCAACTGCTTTGGGTGGCAAAGTGAAGGTGAGGTAAACAAACGAGTTCAGTAAATGGCATATACTATTCCTAGAAGATTGGCAATAGAAAACACACAGAGATATTCACCAGGCTTTGAGAGAAAAATGTTACAGAGAGAACAGCCTCCTGGGCGGGGATGACAGCGACCCTGATGGTGGCTTCCGGTGTCCAGGGCCGGCAGCGCGGGTGGTGTAAACTGCAGTGCTTAGCGCCCAGGGGTGGTATCTGGTGGTGGTGGTGTCCTCACCCTCTCAGGTCCTGCAGGTGATGTGAACATGTTCTTGGTTTTGGAACCCTGACTCTGGCTCTTAATTCACCTGTGTTTTCTGAGTAAATCATCCAGCATTAGTTTATTTCACTTACAAATGAATATGCCTACCGAAAGTTTGGTCTTCAGTGTGTAGACCAGGGAAAGCTAAAGGAGTGATTAATTTAGGATTCTAGAACTCCAGATTCAGACTCTGAGATCTAAGAAACTCAAAAGGAAATCTGTGTTCTTACCAGTCTGGGTTGCTTTCCTTTGTCTATTTCACTGCTTTTCAACTGCCTGTGTGACCTACCAATAAATTAATCAACCAAATATACTTAATAATATGTTGCTCGGGGCTGTGAGGAACGCATCATCCAGGAGTTCACAGAGCAGTCAGGTAGCTGCTTAAAATCATGAGCGTAAACTCTCAGCCGCGGTGCGTGTACTCAGCACGAGCCTTCCCCAGGAGTAGGTGTTCCTGTACTTCATGTCCACTCAGTTCCTTAGGGGCACTCGAGGATCCTGAACAAGTCCAAGCTGCTGCCCCTTGACCCCCCCTACCACACAACCCAGGGTGGATAGAATAACAATTAAAATCTCAAAGAAACTTAGTTGGGAGCTCTCTACCTTAGGGTCTCCAGAAGTCACATTGGGTATCTTTGGAAAAGTCCTTTAACTTCCCAGAACTGACCTGACACAGATATGACTTTTCAACGAACCAGAGTCTCATTGTAATTACTGAGACCTCCCAGTGTACTCAGTCCTAGTTCTGCTACACTTTAATAATTGATGCCTAACAAGACTGGTTACGCACTCTCTGCAGTTATATGCTCACACTCGCGCTTGAAAAGAATAGACTAGACAATGTTATGGTGACAAACAATTTCTAAAATCTTAGTAACTTAACAAAATTATTTTTTCTCTCATAAAATCTTCTACTAGTTCATGGGACTCTTCTCCATGCAGCAATTCAGGGTACTCTATTTTTGACATTTCCATTTCAGCACGAGGTCGTCAAGGTTGCCACAGTAGGGGAAGAGAACATTGGAGGGTCACGCATTGTCTCTTAAATGGCTTGGCTCAGAAGTGATATATGTCACTTCTGCTCATGTTTTCTTGGATAAAACTCGTCATCTGTCCCTGATAACTGTAACGGGGGCTGAGAATGATGGAGGAGCTCATGAAATACCTAGCTTACATCACCATCTCTTCCATACCATTATTTTAGGTGGGAGCTGAGACTTAAAAGCTGTAGAAAATATAGAAGAGCATTTGTTTGCTCATGCCTTCAACTCTTCCTCCCTTCTCTTCTCAGCAAGAGAATATGCCTGACTCTGCATTGGGTGCTAAAGATAAAAATAATAAGCAGGTTTCCCTCTTAAGCTGTTTAAAGTCTAACAATACTAATTTCATAGGATTGAAATCACTGAGAGAAAAGATACCTATTTCTATTTATTTATTTGTTTATTATTTATTTAACAATCCCAGGGAGTAGCAAAACAACAGCTGCTTGATAAATGCTGTCTAATTACACCTCCTTCAGATTTTTGCTCAAATATTTCCTTCTCCATGAAGCATTCCCTGAACATCCTCTTTAATATTGCACAGTACTCAAGCCCTCCTTCTCTTTGTTACAGTTTAGTTTTCTCCAAAGTACATATCACTCTGTCTGAGACTTCCCTATTGTCTCATTCCCCACAATACATTGTACACTTAAAGAAGTCAAAGGTATTTGTTTTTTGAATGTGGTGCTGTTTCAAAGCTTCCACAGTAATACCTAAAATACAGTAGGCTCAATAAATATTTACTGAGTTATATGAGTGAAGAAAATGATCAAAGCATAAGAAGTAGAAGTGAGGAAAGATGAGACGTTAGGAGAGTGCCTTACTTTCAAAGGCATGCAGGTCAGGGTACGGTTGCTGGTAAATTGGACAGTAGGCATGCTGGAGTGCATAAAGGCTTTCCAGAAAGTGCCCATCAAACCATGGCATCACCATCAAGGCGAGTGAGCAAGTGGTTGGCTGAGAGCTCGGTGGATGAGCGTGGGCAGAGGAAAGTTACTCTGGACCCTCAATGACTGTACACTTTGCTCACCAGCTCTAGAGTGTGACATGAAATTCTTGTCTTAGCATCAGTCATAGAGCTTCAGGAAGCTCTGCAAGATCCCAGGATGGTGGGAAGACTGGAAATACATGCACCCTTCCGTTTTGCAGAGACAAGTGCTATAGGAATTCACCAGAGTGAGTAAGCTCAAGGTCGGGAGGCAGGTTACGAAGGCGATTGTTTTTATTTTTGTTTATTTCTTTGTTTCTGAACAAAACCACACTAATAGGATGGCTGGAAATGATAAAAACTTAAGCATCCTTCAAGAGCCAGCACAAATATCACCTCCTTTCTTGATCATTTCATTGTCTGTCTTTCTGAGGCACGTGTAGCATACTCTATGCACTTCTGTTTAGGGTACAGAGGAATTTGCCAAAAGTTAATTAACTGAGTACTCAATGTAACAAGTGAATGATTTATTTAAAGTATAAATACACTGATTATAATCTGTAACAGGAATGTATAGCAGTACTAACAGTTTTTAACAAGTTGTCCTGCTTTTTGTGACCCAGTGCCTAGCATGTATTCTCATTGTATTCAGTGCCTAGAACATAGGCACTGAATGCAATGAGAATACATGCTCATTGGCTGAAATGTGGAGTTCAGATTTGTAGACAAAAATATCCTCATTATTGTTTCCTTTGAAAGCAATCTTCCTAAATCAGAAGCCTGAATAGCAGCCTCTCATAAGATGGTAATAAACATGGCAAAGCACCAAGTGGTGTGTTCATTTTTTGTTTCTGATTTATTGTTCATAGACAGTAGTTATACATTAACTGGTTTTATTTTTATACTAGAATTCTGTGCCCTTTGTGCAAGATGTAGAAGTTAATTGGCCGCTAACTCACTTTGATGACAACTTTGGTGTGCTTGAGGGACATGTTTTCTTAAATTGCCACATTTTTGATAGATTTTACCATGACTGGCTTACTTATAGATTGTTATGACGCTCCAGCAGGATTCACTGCCTCTGCTCTGTGCAGATGATGGGGTAGAAACTCATGCTCTCTTACTTCTTAGCAACAATGATAATAACTATGTATATGCAGCGTGTGTTTTCACAGCACAGCAAAGAAAGAGGAAACCCAAGAGAGCCCACACAGCCATCGGAGCATTTACTTTGAAACTAGAACAAAGTACTATAATTTCAAAGACGCTGTTAAAGGCATCTTGCCTTACAGAGAGGCACTGAAGAACACATCAATTAGACATGAACTTTTGTTAGAGCTAGGAGCGGGCTTCTCCCTAACAGAGGTCAATAATGTTGTTTTCAGGCTGCTTTCTGCCTGAAAGCAGTTACAACAGCTCTGCTAAATCCCAAGGAACTGTATTCCCAGTGGTTGCATGGAGCCTGATTCTGAGAGCACTCGAATAGTTTTCATTTCCAATTCCAATGCTGACTCGAGACTTGAGACTTGGAAGAATCCTTATCCTTCTCAGGGGCTCTGTTTTCTCATCTTTTTAAAAAAGAACTGTATGATTAGGTGACAGTTGGGCTCCCAATTAAATTCCTCTTTGATAATTGTGAAGTCTCAGGTAGTGTGTGTGATGAGGAGGTGGGTGGTAGAAAAGTATGTGGTTTCAAGGTGTTAATGGTAGAGTGTGGCAATTTGGTCTTTCGCAGACATGCGTAGAGCACTGACTATGCAGAGCTTACTAACTTGACCAGAGGAGCTGGTAGATGTGGCAGAAGAGCTCCCTGCTCTAAGCTTCCCAAGTGCAGAAGGGAGCCCTGGGCAGGTGGTCTTTTCATTTACAGAAGTTCCTTATTCAACTCACTACCAAGGAATGAACTATCATTATAATAAGAAGCATTTTTACTATTAAAGCTTGCCCTATAAAGCTTAATTAAGAACAGTTATTTTGGTTGAAAAATTTAACTAAACATCGAATCGCCCATCTATCTACCTGCTGTCTTAAGACAGGACAAAAGACATGGTTTAATCTTGCTTACTGCCTAGGGATCATTATTATGAACATCCACAGCTGTGGTGGGTGGTGATGCAGTTGCGTCACTAGTCAGCTCGTCCCGCACCAGGCATTCCTATTCTGGGATCCATCAGAGCAGAGACCCAAGGATCCCCTACATCCCCTCTCCAATAGGTTCACAAGTTCTAGTGTACATATGCTTATATGCATATGATGAGAAAGGATTCCACATTTCCCTTAGACTTTTCAAGAGGTCTGCATCCAAGTTATTAGGAAACACTGAACTATGCTAAGTGGCCCAGATAGTGATGGAAACACTGAACTTTGCTAAGTGGCCCAGATAGTGATGTTTATGTGACTAAAAATGTGTTAAACCAATGCCATCACCTTCATCTGCTAGCAAGGTGCTAGGCACAAAATGCAAGGAAAATAGACGGCGTTTTAAAAACATATAGACTTGGAACTATGCTAGAGTTATCTTCCTTAGTGACTTAAAGAAGTTGTCTGATAAACAGAACTGAATTTCATGCTGGTTAATTGATTAGCAGAAATCCACATGTTAACTTTCCATGATCTTATTTCTTCTCTATACCCTCCTGAATTTCCCATGCTGCATATTTGCTTCCTTAGGTCTCATTAGTCACCTTGAAGTTTGCCTTATTATCCATCATTTCAAGCAACCTAAACTGTGTATATACTTCCTTGGGCAGAGGCACAGCGTAATATCTGGACCTGACATTTGAGGCTTCATTTTTTTAAAAATTCAATTACATTTTAACTGGAAAGAATAACGGCAATTAGCAATGTAAAATGTAAAAGTAATTAATAACCATAAGCACGTGTCAGACCCATGAAAGGCCAGTCCCCACCCCTAGTCACTCTCACCACCTGCCAGCCCCTCAATCTCAGTTTATTACATGCCGCTAAAATCCCAAACTACAAACATGGCACTTACCTACAGTATGATTTATTACACCAAACCCAAGCTCTGCTGAGCCCTTCTGGTTTATTATTAATAAGGTACCTGTGAGGTCACCATCAAGTCTCAACAAGATACAAGGTTCCAGAGTGTTAGCAATGAAAAAAAAATCTTGGCTGATGGAAAAAATGGAATTATCTTCCAAAGCTGAGCCCAGTCCATTTGGCAAAATTAAACAAACAAAAAATGTACATTGACAGTTTTGTGTGTCGAGTATCATGCTTTATAATTTTAAAAAATCCAAGTGAAAAATTATGTGGTCGTGAATGAAAACCTTTAGACGATTAGCTCCCTGTTTTCCAGTGGAATTTCCGAGTATATTCTCATTATTATGGGGAACGAATGTGATCGCAAATTAGTGGAATCCGTCCACCTGGTATTAGGAGGTGCTGGACAAAACTGGAGACCAGATGTTTACCAGGAGGTAAGGGAAGACCCATATAACTGGGAGGATGCCAATTATATCCATTTTGTGAACAAAGGATTAGTCTTGAGAGGGGTCAATTCAAGTGATGCCCCAATAAGGTACTGCTACATTTCAAGAAATACATCTAGCTGAAAATTACTCTGAATTTATTTAGCACTTATTATGGGTCCAGTATTGTTTTTAATAACAGAGAAAAATGTTTTATCCATAGATCTTGTTGTCCATACCATTTGGAAAAATCAAACAAACAGAATATTTCGGGAACAGTTAATCACTGGACTGCATCTCATGTTAAGTATCTGAGGAGGACAGGTGTGCTCAGGGCAGGTTTTCTGGAGATGAGGCTTGAACTCCAGCTGGAGGTTAATCATTAGGGGACAAGGGAGGCAAGTGGTCCAGTTCAGGGAGCAAAGAACAGGAATAGCCGTAAAGAAATTGAGGAGGGGAAGGAGAGAAAACTGTAAAAGCAAAATGCCAGCGATTCAAATGATGCATTTCTGAGTTATTTGAAGTCATGAACTATGATTAATATATGTGTCTGTGGCCACCTGCTCAAAGACAATTACAAGGTGAAGCTAAATATACATGATGAATGGACAAATGAAAGAATTAATGATTGAATGAAAAGTGAGCTGAACTTTATTTCATCTTGATTTGTCTATCAGCTCACCCTTTCCTTAGATGACCATTGCTGCATGAGTAAGACTTCAGGATCCATGGTTTGATATCAAGAACCATATCCCAGAGTCCAGCAGATCTGACATAGAATTCTAGTTCTTCTGAGTGCCAGTTGGGTGACCTTGGGTAGTTCATTTTAAAACCCTAAGCCCCATTTTATTCTCATCTGTAAAACAGGATATCATTCATCTTACCATTTTATTGTGGAACCTGAATAAAAAACAATTGGTGGGGCTTCCCTGGTGGCGCAGTGGTTGAGAATCCGCCTGCCAGTGCAGGGGACGCGGGTTCGAACCCTGGTCCGGGGAAATCCCACATGCCGCGGAGCAACTCAGCCCGTGCACCACAGCTACTGAGGCTGCACTCTAGAGGCTGCGAGCCACAACTACTGAGCCCGCGCGCCACAGCTACTGAAGCCTGCGTGCCTAGAGCCCGTGCTCCGCAACAAGA
>NC_041225.1:41582855-41590788 GCF_002837175.3 Physeter macrocephalus
GGAGCGGCTGGGCCCGTGAGCCATGGCCGCTGGGCCTGCGCATCTGGAGCCTGTGCCCCGCAACGGGAGAGGCCGCAGCGGTGCAGCGGTGAGAGGCCCGCGTACCAAAAAAAAAAAAAAAAAAAAAAAAAAAAAGAGTAGCCCCCGCTCGCTGCAACTAGAGAAAGCCCCCGCGCGCAGCAACGAAGACCCAACGCAGCCAAAAATAAATAAATAAATAAATAAAATGTAAAAATAATTGGTGAAGTACTTACTCTAGGGCTTGAGACATTATAATTTGATATTAAACTTAGACATACTAGGAAAGAGGAACGCTGCTGGAAAAAAATGCCCACAAGTGAGTTTTATTAATAAATGTAAATTATTTTAATGACATAGGTCCTTGTTTATGGGAATAATTGATATTAGATTCTGGTGGTCCTCACTGGGATATGCTGGGAGACACATTCTGAATTCTCTCTAAGCTCCTGAGATACCAGTACTTGTGTCAGGTTTTCATCATCATGTCTAAACATATAGAGCCAAGGGGAGAACAATCTAAGCACTGTTTCTTTAATATTCTATCTTCTTCCTACACTGCTTTTTAGCAAACCTGGAATGCAGTGCTGCTTTCCAGAATTGTTGGCTTTATCACCGGAAATAATACACAGCACGAAAGCTATGTGAGTTAGAGTCAAACATCTACTTGCATTAGGGAAGAAGAGCTTTGCTGAAAAGTTTGGAATGTTTCACTTGGTGGAAACTAGGAATGGTCTAGATACACAGGCAAACACATTGGCTGTGAGAGTTCCTTAAGAGGATTACTTTCTGCTGGAGTTAATTGTGCACAGGTTCCCCTCCTTCACTGGCTTCTTAACTCCTGAAGGTAAGATCCTATTTCTTACTGATCTTAGTGCCGTTCCTTCACTGAAATATTGGCTTGTATAAAGCAAGACACTCTTCCTCTCTCCCTCCCTTTCTGTCTTCCAGCTTTCCCACCTTCCCTCCTTCCCTTTCCAATATTTACTGAGTCATACTACATCATATTACTGTTGGTTTGTTGAAATGTTTGGGTTTTACTCTCCTTCTTGGATGAAAAGAATGAGGGCTTCTGGGTCTGTACAGAAATCTGCTGTGGGATTATTTCTGGATACACTTGTCATTATTCCGTGTGTGATGTTAAGTATTTGGGGAAATGGCAGGAATACGGTTATAGAGTCTTGATGTCTACGTAAAAAATTCTAGCTTTATGATGAGTTAATGGAGATAGCCCTGAGATCATTATGAAGATGAACAAAGCTCCTTTGTCAGGGCAGAGGAGAACCAGAGAAGAAGCAGAGGAAGGAGGGAGCCTTCTGAAAGCTGAGAAACGTGCCTGGCCCCTCATGCCTACTGTCCTCTTCCCCAAAATACACAGACCAGCCCTCAGACAGAGCTTCCTGGGTGCTGTATTAGTCAGGGCTCCTGAGAAACAGAACCAACAGGGGAGAGAGAGAAGGTAGATGGTAGGTAGATAGATAGATGATAGGTAGATAGATAAATAGATAGGTGATAGGTAGATAATATTTCGTAGAAGGAAGTGGCTCACATGATTATGGAGGCTGATAAGTTCTAAGACCTGCAGTCAGCATGCTGGAAACCTGGAAAGAGCCGATGCTTCAGTTTGAGTCCAAAGGCGGGAAAGAACGGCTGTCCCATTCAAGGCAGTAGTCAGGAGCGTTTCCTCTTACTCGTGGGAGGGTCAGCCTTTCTGTTCTATTCGGGGCTTGCTTCAACTGACGTGATGAGACCCACCCACATTAGGGAGGGCAATCTGCTCTACCTACTCTTCAGATTCACATATTTATCTCATCTAGAAACCCCCTCACAGCCGTACCAAGGGTGACACTTAACCAGATGTCTAGGCACCCCATGGTCTAGTCAGGTTGACACAAAAAGTGAACTCTCACAGGTATAAAGAGGTGTGGACATCAGACAGTAGCGGGTGATGTAAGTACTCTGAGTGGGGGAGAAGAAATTCCACTCCTTCAGTGCCTGCTTTGTGTCAATACCTCCAGAGATGTTTGCCTTAGGTCAACCATGCGTTCTGAGAAAAGCCCAGGGAGGAACTGATGTTTGTGAAATATGTCTCCGCTACAAGCCAAACAATCCACTTTTTATTTCCACCTATTCCTGCACATAAGCCTGACTATGGGACTTTAGCTAAACACTCAATATTCTCATTTTGTGTCTTATTAATCTTTTGCCTACCACTTCATGCCTATTGTGAGTCTCAGGTGGAAGTGTAAAACCTGTCTCAGCAGTGGCTCATTAAAGCCCAGAGAGAAATGTCCAGAAAATGCTTTTTAATGTTTAGTTTGGGGTTGTCATCTCTCAGGGTCCGCATGTTGTCTCTGCTGAAGGGTTTTCTTCTTCCGCTACGTGGACCTGGCTCATGTCGGAGCCAGTGAGGTGATGAAAGAAGGCTGTACATCTACATCTGAGCATACTGGTACCATCTCGATTTCTTTGCCAGAGTGCTTTTATTCACTATTAGCAAAATAAGAGATGAAAAAAATAGCTTTCTGAAACCATTCAAATCTTTCCCATTGACAGAAACACAGGAGGCAGAAACACAGATGGTAGGAAGGCAAAATGTGGTTGAACAAGCCAGAGATTTGATCCTCATCTTGCTGCACAGTTGAATCGACTGATTCTTGAATTTGCCAAATTAACCATGTGAGTGATATAGATACTGCATTCTTCCAGTGTGAAGTCCTTTCTCCTCAAAAGGTGTGTTTTCCTAAAGATGCTCCTTTGCCTCACCTATCACTAGACCTTGTTTGACACTGAGATGTGATGCTAGGGCGGCATGGGTATGGGCCCTCCTACAAACACTTGGCATGGCTGGGAAACCAAAGGTTCATGCCAAGAATGGGTGGGGAGGTACCCATATGGAAGAGGGCTTTTATCCCAACTTAGCTTAATGAAATGAAATAGGGTGTCAATACTCTGAAACCTAGATTGACACATGGATGTGAAAACAAAACACAACCCTTGAAGTAGCACACAATCTGGGTGATCTTAGAGAAGAGTTTCTCAAAGTCGAAGATGATCACATTGCTCTACACAACCTTGGCTGTACAAATGAGCTGTGCTGAGGTCCGCAGACCATACCTACGGAGATGAAAAGACTGGAAACACAGAGGTGTGAAAACACTGTTCAGGCAGAATGAAACAGTGAAGACAAAATGATTTTAGCTACCCCTACCTAGCCCTAGCTCCTTTAATAAAATCTATGTATTAACTAGTGGGAAGCAGCCGCATAGCACAGGGAGATCAGCTTGGTGCTCTGTGACCACCTATAGGGGTGGGATAGGGAGGGTGGGAGGGAGACGCAAGAGGGAGGGGATATGGGGATATATGTATACGTATAGTTGATTCACTTTGTGATACAGCAGAAACTAACACACCATTGTAAAGCAATTATACTCCAATAAAGATGTTAGAAAAAAAACGATGTATTTTTTTTTAAATTGTGTATTGCCTGTTTCCATGCTATTCACTCCTTCCCCACTCTCTGAAATGAAAGCCCCACAAGTTCAGGAACATCGTCTCTCTTATTCATATTTATATTTTCAGAATCTAGAACAGTACACAGAATGAAGTAGGTTTCTGGGAAACATATTTGGATTAATTCACCAAAAACATACAAAAATGAGAAATATTCATTAGCCCTTGAAACCAGGAATAAACAAAGTGCAAGCAGGTTCAGATTGAGAAAGAAAAGGGTCAATTGAGGGAATTGCCTGGTGGTCCAGCGGTTAGGACTCCGTGCTGTCACTGCTGAGAGGGCATGGGTTCAATCCCTGGTGGGGGGAGCTAAGATCCCCACAAGCCATGCAGCATGACAAAAAAAAAAAAAAAAAAAGAAAGAAAAACAAAGAAAGAAAAGGGTCAATTGAGGTAAATGAATAGGGTTACTTAATGTTATCTCATCTGCACCCTCAGACTCCAAGTGGCAGGGTTGGAAGTCAAGATCTAGCTGTGACACAGTGACAGGGAAATTAATGGATAACTTATGGAAATTAATCAGATGCTTATAAATGTAGCAGCAGGTGGTGGTCCTCACTCACAGGGAATCTTTAACATTCATGCCATGTGAATTGAAGAGTGATGCTTTTTTTCTGTGTTGGTATCCAACAGTACTGGGAGCAAAGGAAAAAGAGACTTTCAAAAAAGTCTCCTCAACTGAGGAAAACAGCTCACTGCTTCCTCCCTGCATAAGGTAAAATGCTAATCTAGCAAAGCAACCCACCCTGGTGCTGCTAGGCTTGATTTTAGAATATGGTCTCCAATAATATAAGCTAAAGTGAGTAAAATGGAGACGAGAAATTGAAACTCTGAGAGAACATGAGTGAGCGAGGGGAAAGTATGGGGAGCTGGGGTTACAGGTAAAAGTGGATAGGATTTTCTCCTAAAGGAGAGAGGACATCTTGTCTCTGACCCCTGGGGGCAGGAGGTAAAGACAGTTATAAATAAATAACGCTTTTTATCTTGGTGGGAGAGAAGAAGAATTTAGAGAAATTATTCATGGCCTCTCCGATATTCTTCAAGAACTAAAAGGCAAATTTGTCTGCTGAGGATAAAAGTATGTACTTGGATAACAGGTTTAAGAGACTATCAAAGTTTTAAAATAGTAATTGAGAAGAATCAGAGCAATCCTACCCAGGAAGAAAACCCCAAATGATTGCTGAGCGATGCTGAGACCCTTACAATAGTGGATGGACATGTTTTTACTGTGTCACCCACAGGCGTGAGGAGGGTGTCCTCTTCAAAACCCCCAGTCACCCAGGTGTGCAAATGGAGAGATCACGGCATCCACCCAGGCCTAGTCCACCTAGAGAGGTGGTGGCTAGCAAGGTAGCTGACAGTTCTAGTGAGAGAGGAGTTCGGATGCATCACCTCCCTCAGTTGGTGGCACCACTAGTCCTCTGGTCACTGTCACTTCACGCCTAGAGGGCAGAATCATCTTTCAAATTCTTTAGGCACCTTGCCAACAACAGAAGAAAATTCAATCTATTTTCCATGGGCACTGTGTGACGTGTCCTTCATGACATGGCCCCAACCTGCCTCCTCAGCCTTACACCTTTGATGCCTCTGTCAAATCCGTCTCAGTGCTTTGTGGATTCTTTTTCTAATGGGGACCGATTTCTGCCTTATACATTACAATACAGTGACTTCGACCCGAACCTGCTAGAACATTTCAGTTCTCTGTGGTTTTGCACAGTCTGTTCCTTCTTCTTAAACTCCTTCCCCTCCAGCCCCCACCTGGGGATTCAGAGGCATTGTTCCCAACAGTAATCGTATATCATTCTGACTGTCAAGCTCTCATTTCATAATTTCAATGAGTTTGATGTATGCAAAGTGAATCACTCTTTTCTTTATACAAATTTTATAACCTGTCCACCATATTTCCAAACTTACTTTATTGTAATTATGCATTTAAAAAATGTTTCTCCTACTTGGTTGTGATCACATTAATAACAATGACTTCCCGGTACGTTTCTTTTTTTTTTTACCCTCAGAACCTACATATTATGTGAAGCACAGGAGTTACTCAATAAATACACATTGGCCTGAAGACATGGTGGCTGTAGAGTTAGGTATCAGGGATAATATAGATTTGAATAGGAAAGGGGCACCAAGAAGGCAATTCTCAGAGAAAGAAAGATGCAAAGAGACTTAGGTTTGGAAGATAATGACAGACCTGCCTTCAGAAACTGCTTCAGAGAGTAAGACATAATATGGTTGCAAAGTTCAGATAAACTAAATTATAGAAAACTTTTAAAACTATATGATGGAGATTAGATGAGATATTGTAGACAATTAGAATTTGAATGATTAAAAGGCCTTCATTCTCTTTTATGAAAAACAGTTTAGGAGATGAAATTACTAAAAAATATTAATATTATACTAAGATATTTACCAGTCCATCCTTTTCTACAGCCATATGTAAAAGTAGTTTCTTTATTCACTTAGCTGAGTTGAGGGATTAAATTGTTTAAAACATCAAAAAACAAAACTATTCTAAAATGAAAGGTGTCATACTTAAAATTAAATTGCAGATGACAGAAGCCAGACACAAAAGAGTACAATTCCCTACAATTCCATTATTCGAAGCACAAAAACATGAAAGCACACTGATTTATTTTGTCAGCAATCAGGATAGTGGTTATACTGTTGGATGTGATAGAGACTAGGATGGACCAGGAAGAGAGCTTCTGTGCTGCTGGATTATTCTCTCTCTCTCTCTCTCTCCTTTTTTTTTTTACAATTTAAGTGCTAGCTATACAGATGTGTTCAGATTATGAAAGTGTATCAAACTGTACCTTTTCCTGAATGTATATCACTTTAAAAAAAACATTTAAAAAGTGTAAGTGAGGCTGAGAGTAAAGTGTACAAAAATATATATAATACACAGAAAAGGATACTGTGTCTAATGTTAAAAGACCTCCAGCCAATTCATTCAAAAAAGACAAATAACTAAAGAGAAAAATGGGCAAAGAATAATAACAAGAAACTCCTAGAAAGCATACAAATGACTAATAAACATTTTTGTAAAGATCTGCATTTCATTATTGATCTGGAAGGTGCAAATTCAAACAACTAGCTACCATATTTCATCTAGCAGGTTAGCAAACATTAAGAAGATGGATAATACCATAATGGCAGCCTTTACGGAGTACATACTGTGTGATGACACCCTTCTATATGCTTTATTTATTTTTTTCTTATAATCCTCACTTAACTTGTGGTCTCATTTTTAATCTCCATTTTACAGGAAATATTAGTACTTTTCTCACATAGTAAGTGCTGAAGTTAGGCTTCAAAGCAGGCAGTCTGACCTCAAAACCCATTAATGTAACTACCATTTTATGTTGTTTCTCTATTGGAATTCTTCATGTTAGTAATGAACATCTCTCCTCCTTGATATTCTCACTTATTCACAAAGTGGACACAACAGTGATGTGGGAAGTTTTCAAATTATATATTAGTTCTATTATGGTGGTTATTAAAACTGCTATTTTAATACTTTTCCCTGTTAGGGAACTGAGCACAAGTATCCTAAAACAACTTTAAAGACAATTCTTCCTGGTCCTTTTTAAAAAATTAAAATTATGCATTATAATATTTATATAACAATATATATTTAAATAAATATGTAAATACAAATATTATAATATATTTGACATATAATATTGTTTAAATTTAATGTGTGCAAGATGTTTTGATACATTTATATATTATAATATGACTGCTATTGTAGTGACAGTTAGCACCGAAGTCATTTAATTGAACAACTGAGGTGGAACAAATATTGGGCTTATGTTTCAAGAACAGAGTATTTATAAATACTGAGAGAGGAGGAATGCTATAACTAAACAAATATTGGGATAGAGAATAATTTCTTCATCTCTTGTAACCTAAAGTCAATGAAAAATAGGTTGTTAAGAGAACAAGAAACATAAAAACGAAGTATTACAAATGTTTTCATTGCTAAATAGATATTACTTTTCAAAAAACCTAATGGTTAATTACATAAAGTTAAAGTTACCTTTATGAAACCACCAGAAGAAAATACACAACCCTTCAAAATTAGCAGAACTCATATGTAAAACATAGCAAAGAAAGTCACCATATAAAGATTTAAAAAGCACAGAAAAATATCATGAAAAATCTAAAGCCAAACCTATTTGTCATATACATGCATGTGTAGATTGGCTAAAACCACCAACTGAAAGAATCAGTATCAGCTGGACCACAAATCAAAACCTCATATACTCTATATAAGAGACACTGGAATATTACTCAGCCATAAAAAGAAACGAAATTGAGTTATTTGTATTGAGGTGGATGGACCTAGAGTCTGTCATACGGAGTGAAGTAAGTCAGAAAGAGAAAAACAAATACC
>NC_041225.1:41590838-41656969 GCF_002837175.3 Physeter macrocephalus
GGGACAAAGTGAGAGAGTGGCATGGACATATATACACTACCAAATGTAAAATAGCTAGCTAGTGGGAAGCAGCCGCATAGCACAGGGAGATCAGCTCAGTGCTCTGTGACCACCTAGAGGGGTGGGATAGGGAGATGCAAGAGGGAGGAGATATGGGGATATATGTATATGTATAGCTGATTCACTTTGTTATAAAGCAGAAACTAACACACCATTGTAAAGCAATTATACTCCAATAAAGATTAAAAAAAGATTGAAAAATTAAAATTTTTTTTTAAAAAAAGAGACATGCTTAAATCACTCAGAAAGGCTATCAAAGTTTTAAATTATAGTGAGTTGGTAAAATGTCCTTCATCTACACAGGCAGAAACTACAGATAATGATGTGATTTAAGGAAGTAGAGATTAACCATAAGAAGCTGCCCCTTGTTTCTGAACCACATTGAGAACTTAATTCAAGAATACAGATGAAGCAGAATACTGTGGCTATTTTGGTAAAATTACATTGGGGACATGGTTTGGACTCAAGGTTCATTCTTCAATCCCTGAATTGAATTGATTCACTCAAGGAAAACATCTGTAGAAGCCCTGGCCCTGGCCCTGGCCCTGGTCTTGGCTCTCCTGAAACTTGTAGACCTTTTGTAAAAATTCACTATAGCTGTTGAGAATTAAAAAGTAAGCCTGATTTTTTTTTTTATTCATTTTGAAAGAGTTGTTTTTTTTCTGCCTGATGACTGAAAATGTCTTTATTCATTCATGAAGTTCAATAATTTAATGAGGATATGTTGTGATGGTAGCTGCTCTGTATGAATTCTTCTGTAAAAGGCACACGCTGTATTTATTAAAATCAAGTTCAGCTGCAATTATCAGCAACCCCCCCCCCCCAAATAACAGTAAGTTAACAAGATAATAGTTTATTCTCCACTCATATTCAAGAAATCTGGAGGAAGCCACTGTTACTATTCCAGGCACCATAAGGAGAAATGCTGGGAAATGAGCAAACTGTTTTCCTTTGATAATACTTCCTAAAAATCGAACATACTTTTTTTGCTTACATCCTGTTGGCCAAAACTTAGTTATATGATCACAACAGAGTAGCAAAGGCAGTGGGGAAATGCTGTTTTTATTCCAAGTAAGCTCTTCCCAAATCCTCTGTTTGCACTGATATGGTTTGACATGACTTGAATTGTCTTTGAGTCTTTCCCACCTCATGTGAGAGTCATTTGCCTACCTTTCTGGGCTGTCATCTGAGGATGAGATAGTATAGTTACTATCTTTTCTGTATCCTGAGGGCACAGATGGATTTGGGGAAAAGGGGATTGCAGAGAGAACACAACTAGGGAGATGTATAACCTATCTTGGAAGCTGTGGACTTGCAATCTCTTCTGAGATCATTTAGCCTACTCAGGAATTGATCCTATTCCCATTGAGCAATACCCTTCGGTCTCAGTTCAAAGAAAGCCCTTGGTTTCCATCAGAGAGAACCAGTCATGCTCTTCATCATTCTTTTCACTCACTGGTAACATTGTAACAGTTGTTTCCACTCTGCCACTAAGAAGTCATAAGAGGCAGAATATACTAAAGACTGTGGAGAAGACCCATTTTTGATAATTCAAACAAAAATCTAGGGTAACTTCCCCAAGGCTCTCAGGAAATGTGTATGGAAAAAATGAGCAAATTTGCTGAGGTCCATGAAAAAGACTTGAATAAAATAAAGATATAGCCCTAAGTTAAATGGCAAGAATTAATATTGTAAAATTTGTAAAACGATCTCTAAGTATTAATTTGCAAATCTAATGCAAACCAATCTTATCCTGGCATAATTTCCTTAAGAAATGAAAACATAAGTCAAATTATATGAATGATTTATATGGAATAATAAATGTCTAAGAATTGCAAATAAGTTTTTATTTTAAGTAAAGAGTGATGAGAATAGATTTTCTCTACCAGAGAGTAAAATATATTTTAAAGCTGTAATAACTAAAATATGTGGTATCAGGCCAAGAAAAAGCAGATGCATTAGTGCCATATGTTGGAAAATTCAGAGGAAAGATTATCTATAAAATCATAATATATGATCAAGTAAGTCTTTCAAATCCAAGGAAAAGGGCATTTAAAAAAAAAGTCTAGGGCTTCCCTGGTGGCGCAGTGGTTGCGCGTCCGCCTGCCGATGCAGGGGAACCGGGTTCGCGCCCCGGTCTGGGAGGATCCCGCATGCCGCGGAGCGGCTGGGCCCGTGAGCCATGGCCGCTGAGCCTGCGCGTCCGGAGCCTGTGCTCCGCAACGGGAGAGGCCACAGCAGAGGGAGGCCCGCATACCACAAAAAAAAAAAAAAAAAAAAAAAAAAAAAAAAAAAAGTCTAAACATGTAGGAAAAAAAGAGCTAAATAAAATCCCTAAACCGTATATGACACCAAAAAGCATAAAATGCACTGAATATTGAAACTTAGAAAATGTGTTCAAATAGTAAGAATATTTTACTAAATATTCATTAGTGAAAAATATGATTGTGCCTACTTACAAAACACACCAGTAAAAGTAAAACTTAGGAGAGCTGAGTAAGATCAGTGAATTGTATTAATGTCAATATCCTGGTCATAATAATATACTAGTTTTGCAAAATGTCACTTTTGGGGGAAACTGGGTAAAATGTACAAAGGATCTCTCTGTATTCTTTTTTTACACCTGAATGTTAATCTATAATTATCTCAATAAAAATTTCAAATAAAAGCCTATAAATCTGAAACAGACCCTGCAAATAGGCAATGACATAGAAAAAGTTCAGGCTCCAGACCCAACAAACTCTGGACCCTTCCTTCCAACCTACATTGCTAATGTTTGTACTTGTTCATCACAGACTTTGAGTGTCACAGTAAGGAGTATGGGCAGAATTGGGATTAGAATGGAGCAAAAGCTGTAATATTGATGCCCGTTAAACCATAATCTTGGGTCACTGTCTCTTTAGTTCCAATGATGATCTTTCAGATGTCACAAGATCAATGCAATTAACTCATGATCTACAAATCAAATAGCATTTTTCTTGTTAAACAGGAATGAATATGAATTTAAATTTCAATCTTTACATGGAAAGTATACTGGTAAATGAGAAAAGCATACTACGTAAGAGTACTAGGAGCAAGATACTATTTTGGGGGAACCACACATTTAGACCAATGTACGTGTGTATAAAAGAAAGTGCTCGTGTGACTGTTACGGTCTTTGTGTAAACCTTTTATGCTTTCTCTGAGCGCGTGCATAAGATTCTGCTTCCTGAACACAATGAAGACCTGTAACAGAGAGTATTCATCACAGAATGTTTTCTGCACCAGCCCTTGCAGCTTGATTTCTCTATCAACTTCACTGACCCTTCAAAGAAGTAAATTGTGATTGTCATATCTGCCATCTTCAGGCTCCTCAAGGTCACAGTATTCAAAACTTGACCTCTGGCCTGCACTCATTATTTTCTGATTGCAATTTATTTAATAACCATCCCCTATCTGCCCTCATTTAATTTCTGATTGCAATTCGTTTGTAAAAACTCAAAGGTATGGCCTCAGACGAACAGGTTTCCTTTTAAAGAATTTAAGAACCAAGTCAATGTGATTTTCTTTCCCTTATAACCTGTAACAGGAGAAGGAGGAAGGCCCATTACCCTGCTCGATGAAATGTTGCGGACTCAGCATGTGCTTTAGTTTGTTTTAAATGTTTATTATTCCTTCCTTTCCGTCCTTCCTTATTACTTATTAGCATCTCCTCTCTTATGGCTTCTGTTTACTTAAAAGGAAAAATATGTGTCCCAACATCTTTGGGGGTGAGTGAAGTGTACCAACTCTATCTTTTAGCATGATGCTGACACATGCTCAGCTAGAAAATTATCCCCATCTCAACTGCTTGTCTTACCAGATCAATGTGAATGTAAATGAAGGAAATGAGTGAATAGAGATTTATATTTTTACCGAAGGGGAAAAAAATGTGCTAAATAAACTGTATCCAGTGTCCTACTTAACTAGTCTCAGATGCTGTGCCTGGGTTTACAGAGACAAAGCCATGCTCTCTGTCGGAGGAAGGCATAAATATATCCCTTCCCACTGTCTCATCTTTATTGTTCATCCGAAACAGATATGTGGGCTTGGAATGTTTTTTTCACCCCATTCAGATATTTGACATTTCTCAAGGCTGAGCCTCCAATACTGGTCCTTTGTTCACAAATACTCCTGCCCGATGACCATTCTGCAATCATCAGCCTGGCTTCCCCAGCCTTACAGACCTGATGATCTTTAGTTGTAGTTTCCTATTTTTGTCTCAGTGCACAGCAAACCACACCTGCAAGTCTTCTTTGCTGTAGGACCCAAAGAAATCACAACCTGAGCCTCTCAGGGATTCAGTTGCATTGCTAATCAACTAGAAGCCCACTGAAGACATCTGTGTCATCTCAATCATTCTAGGTGCCACAAAGGAACAGAAAAAAATTGTTGATGTGGCCACTTAGAAGTCACAGTCAAATTTAGGAGTCCCAAAATTGCAGAGTCTATGGGTAATGCAAAGATTATCAATCAAATGGTTAACCTGAATTTAATGTTATAAACACTAACTGGCAATAAGTTTGGAAGCAATTAGACATACTGAAGAATTAAAATCAATCAGTTTCACTGAATTTACTTTGGATCATATGGCAGACAGCTAAGTGCCTTGTGGTAGATTTATTTTTCCCTGTTAATATAATCAGTGGATCAGTTTCCACCAATCTCAATGCCTGGCACAGTGGCTGACAGGTCCCATGGGTGTGAACACCAGGCAATACATTTCAGGGAGAATGAATGGAAGAAAGTTATAACTATACTCAGTATAGTTATAACGGTAGATTGACAGTAGATTCAATCCATTCTTCCGTTAATAATTCAATGTAATTTACAGACACACTCTCCCCATCTAACTTCATCATGCAATAGTTACTTAGACAATGAGGTACAAGATTTTTTTAAAGTCCAAAATTCTGTGATATTCATAATAGCATTGCTGATTTTGAGGGGAGAATAGAATCACATCCAGTAATAGCTCTTGTCTCTAGAATAAAATGTTTTTAGCTAGTCTCTTTGGGCCCCTTAAATCTTCAGAACTATAATTTTGTGATACTTTTGTCACTGGCGACATTAAAGGCAGAATCACTTATGAGATTCATCTGTGACTCGGTGGCCCTTGTGATTGATATCACATGTGCAATTAAAGTTTATGGAAATGTCATATAATTATGACGATAGTGAAAAGATGCAGCTGCTTTTTATGGAGTATTTACTCTATGCTAGTTGCATCTAGACATTATTTTATTTTAAATATCATCATCATGTGAGGAAAATAAAGGGACCCTGGAGATCTAAGGCACTACATTCAGATATGGGCTTCATTAATTGCCCCTAAAGTAAGCTGTGCTTTAAAGCTCCTAATCATAATAGTACCTGCAATTGTGAAAGTGGGCTTCAGAGACAGAACTGAGTTGAAATCAAGACTCCGTAATTTACTAGCTTTTCAGTCTTTTCTACACTTCAGTTTCCTTATCTGCAGAACAAGGATGGCAATGGTGTGTGCCTCACAGAATTGTTGCATAGATGACGTAAGCATCCTGATTCTGACAGTGCCTGATTCAAACAAATGTTAGCCGATACTGTTAACTGTATCATTTGTTATCATTACTATGCGTTCAATCATATATTCATTCTTTAAATGTCTTATTATTGCCTAGGATTTAACGCTCCTGTAATGGACACTAGAAATGGTCAGTTCTACTTTTTCAGGTGGTAGTGGTGCCACTTCAGTAATGCCAGGATAA
This sequence comes from Physeter macrocephalus, assembly GCF_002837175.3. Classification (NCBI taxonomy): domain Eukaryota; kingdom Metazoa; phylum Chordata; class Mammalia; order Artiodactyla; family Physeteridae; genus Physeter; species Physeter macrocephalus. The sequence goes on from NC_041225.1 coordinate 41,596,661, forward strand.
TTTAGCACTCCTCAAAAGTACGCCCTTCATTTGAAATACCTGAGAGCTTTAAAGGTCATCATTAACTATTTCTGCACTTCCAATATGGTACGCACTAGCCACACGTGGCTGTTTAAAATTAAGACAATGAAATAAAAATAAATGAGATCAAAATAAAAATTAAGTCCCTTGGTCATACTAGCCACATTTCATCTGGAACATTTGCACCATCACAGAAAGTTGTATTGGACAGAAATAGATACCTTTAATTGTTTCCTGCTAAAGTTCAGGTAACCAAGCAATCATTCATTATTTATACCTGTGAGTCAAAGTATGCTTAGAACCTTTTCTAAAACCATGTTTTGATATGGAGAATAGGGGAAGGGAACATGAAGGCACTGGGGAAAAATCTTCAGGACTTTTCCATGTTAAACATACTCAATTTCTGTGCTATGTGCACATTTGTAGCTTATAAAATTGTCTATACATTCGACACCTCTGAAAGAAGACCCTCAGTGTTTCCAGATCCTACCATTTAATTAGCACTCCACTGTTTGGCATTACCCAAGGATATTGGTGTGAGCTAACCTCACTCACGAGGAAAAGATATCAGCCTGAGAACAAACACTCTTGAGTCAAGATGAGAAATCAATCTCAGAGAGCTTGGTATGAGTGAGATTGTCTGAAATGCTCCTCTGCCCTCGTGTTGATCTCTCCCTCCCACATATCAGCACAGACTTTGGAAGACTCCAGATATTATGCTCTAGTAAGTTTAGAACCTGCTGTCAAAAAAGGACCCAAATACCACTGCATGTGCATATACACAAAGCTACAAAAACAAACACAAAAATCAAACACTCACACCCAAAGAAGCCAGCAACTCTATTTGAACAGATCTTACTTTCCAAATAAAAGCAAAACTCATCACTTCCCAAGTTAGAACAGCTGAGACCCATCAACCAACGGAAAATAATTTGTTCATAGTAGAAGCTGTCACTGGCTATTACCACGTGGAACGTGAAGAGCCACTGCAGACCTTGGCTCCCAGACTTGGGCAGGCCCACTCCCATTTCACTTGACAGCTGTGGACACTGGAATAATATAAAACATAACCTAATCAACAGACTGTGAAAAATCTGAAAGCTAAAGACAGATGTTCAACTGCCATCACTGCCTTTCATATTTAATTATATTTATGTGGGGAAAACAAGTGATAAGTCCACTCCTCTAAGGAGGCCTACTTTACTGTTAACTTAATGACAGGGTGGGTATGGAGTTCTCCATCAAACAGTGGTCCTCAAATGGCCTCAATCTAGGCCCTGGTGGCAGATGATCCGCTGTCGAATCAGCCTGAGTTTCATACAACAACCTGCATCCTTCCCCTTATTTTTCGCTCTCTCCTTCCACTTCATTGTTCTTCCCCAGACTAGCCTGCCAACATCACATCTACATGTAGGAGTGACTGAATGCAGTTAGCATACACCAATCACTGCCAAGCAGGCTAAAGGTAACGACATTTTTTTTCCATCTAATTTGAAAACAGCCAAACAGATTTTCCCTTTGCTATTTTGAATCTACAAAGATCTCAAAGAATCGCAGAAAGTAAAAGAAAAGAAAAAGGTGATATATCATCTGCTCCAGTGTCTAGTATCAGGAAATGACTTTGTTATAAGTTAATGGGGGGGGGGCACAAACTGACCTGCCTACAGAGAGAAGGCACTCAAATCAACTGAGGTGAAAAGGGGCCAATCTTCACTTCTTTCTTAAGGGCACTGCAGGGAATTAAGAGGATTGTGGGAAACTGAAGAATTCCTGCTTAGTCTTTAGTACAGACCCTTCATTCCATTCAGGAATGCGGTCCAAGTATAGATGGATAGAAGATTATTTATTTGTTTGCTTGCCTGTTTATAAGAAAAGCTGGAAATATAGGGTTTTATTTAACATCTGATGTTTAAATATTGGCAATTATTTATATTTTTCAACATTGCATGGGCCTATGGCGTGGAGGTCAAACAAAACTTATACATTATAGATCTCCAATTTTGCAAGCTTTGACTTAAAAGAGTTCAAAGTTACTAAATTTTACAAAACACTGTTCTCATGAGAGGTAATGATGAAAAACCTGTTTCTAGACGGTAACAAGGATCAGTGAAATGATCACAGGGCTAAAACTGGGAAAACTAGTGCTCTGCCCCAGCTCTTTTGTTTATAAGTTGAGTGACTTTGGGCAAATCATATAGAGACTCAGTTTCCTCCTACTTACATTGAGGTCTCACTTGCCATGTCTATTTCCTATTTTTTTGAATATCAAATACGGATATATTTTTAAATTGAGAAGGGTCCTATTACAAGAGAATATTATCTATATGGGCTTCCCTGGTGGCGCAGTGGTTGAGAATCCGCCTGCCGATGCAGGGAACACGGGTTCATGCCCCGGTCCGGGAAGATCCCACGTGCCGCGGAGCGGCTGGGCCCGTGAGCCATGGCCGCTGAGCCTGCGCGTCCGGAGCCTGTGCTCCGCAACGGGAGAGGCCACAACAGTGAGAGGCCCGCGCACCACACACACACACACACACACACACACACACACACACACACAAATATATATATATTATCTATTGTTAATTTTCCAATGAGTAATCAACAAATAATACCATTGCTTATTATTTTTGCTTCTCCCTCTATCCTTCTGGAGGAAGGAGTGGCTTTTGAGTACTAATACATGATATTCAAATCATACTGCAAGATTTGAAGTAAAAATACATGTTCTGACATTAATTTAAGTAATTCCCTTCAATTCTATGGAGATCAGTTTTCCTGTTTGTAAAATATGATAATGATACTTGCTGTACTTATTTAGAGGTATATTATAAGGCTAAAACAAGTTAAAAGGTATTAAGAATTGAACAAAATAAAAGTATAAGGTAGCATTTTTAACTTTGATAATTATTACTAACTACTATTTTTTTCAAAGGTGCTTCTTGTCTATGAAAAAGGAAAACAATGCTATCATCATGTTATCAACATTAATACTAAAATATTACACATAATACAATTTATTACATACCTATTACACAGAATTTGCACTGAATTAAATATCTCTAAAAGCTATGTGAGATAGACACAGTTGCTAGCTTTGCTAAAATCTAACCCCCCTTTTTTTTAACTAAGAGAGATCTAGTTTTATTTGGGCAGCAACATTACCAGCCCAAGGCTTAATATTCTCTTTCCCATAGTCCCTTGCAGCATGTAGCCATTAACAGTTTACACTGTGACAGAGCAGCAAAGTCCATGGATGGTTATAGGAAGCAAAGACTTTGCTTTATCTGTGAAAGGAGACAGAGAGACTGAAACTTTCATCTTTCTTATTTCTACCCCAGAAACAGGCACCATGCCTGAAGCTCCAGAGGAGGTGACAAGGGCAGGAAAAAGCCAAGGGAATCGCAGATTGGTTATCAATGCATTATCAAAGAGGGAAACCAATCCAGGCAGTTGACAAAGTCTGTATTTTCTGTGTGTGTGTGTGTGTGTGTGTGTGTGTGTGTGTATGTGTGAGTTTGAGATCTATAATCCCCAACTCAGTTACATCTCTGCAAATTGGCTTTCTGGTACTCGCAGCCAAACACATTTGCAATTTATAAAAGAGGCATTATTATCTTTATTTTTGCTACCTAGCAAACTCAGAGGAAAACCAATCCTTTTGATTCCAAACTTGATGCAGCTAAGCCATATGCTACAAGGCATGAGAGCCCTTGGTTTTAAAATGAAGTGAGAAGCCATTAATCTTTCTGGAAACCAATTCTTCCATCTATAAAGTAGGGATTGTAACAAATACTTCATTCATTTTTGCAAGGGCCAACAGAAAGGGTTATATAAAAGTAGTCTGTAAAAACTGAAAAGAGTAATAGAAATTAGGTCTATATTATTATTAATGCAGATTTAAAACTTCACAGATTCTGCTGATCATAAAATATGATTTTAGAACATTGAGTGGCACATTTCATAAATATTCCACCCAGGGAAAATCACTGATTGCTGATTATATTTCATGGTGCTGTCAAAGAAGCCAGAGATGACTCAACAGCTCTCCATACTGTCGGGTTCTCCTTGGAAGTTTTTCCAACGGAAGCTGCTTTCTTTGGCTTTTTTGCAAATCCAGGGACCAGTTAAAATATTACAGTATTGCCTCTTTAGCTTTCCTGTGCAGAGAATTTAGGGAAATTTTGGGTTCTTAAGTTTCACTCACTTATGACAGAAGCTACAGTTTGGCAGCAGAAGATACACGGCCAGCAGACTGAAGAGCCACACAATTAGAGGAGAAGCTCTAAGCTGGATGCTAATCCTAAAATATTTGAGGGAGAAACACCAGTTTGACACCCTTTGAGATAATTTGAACAAACTGTTCTTGACATTTTGGTGAACAATTCAGTATTAAGCATACCCTCGCTCCCTTGCACCTTCCCCTGACGCAGAGATTGCTACGGGATGCGTACAGAAGTTCTGCAGTGCTCTGTGAGAAGAGTAATAATCAAAGGGAGTGCTAGGCATGAGAGTGATATGAAACTCACAGATCATAAAGATGCCTCCAAATTATTATTATAATCTACATCTAAAATCATTTCGGTTTCATAGCTCCCTCTGGTAAAAAGAATAAAACTCATGTTAGGTAGTTTCTGGACGTGGTTGCTTTTGAAAGAAACTCAAAACATATTCCCTAAGACCCTCTTATGGGTAAGACTGACATAATCATAAAAAATAAAAATGCTATTAAATAGGCTATAAATTTCAAAATGATACAGGAATGCAATAACCAGCCAGAGAGTTGAAGGAAATAATAAAAGCAAATAAAACCTAAATAGAACCCTGCCCCCCTTTTCTCAACAGAGATAATGCCAAAGACAAAATGTACTGATCCACAAGCTTCTGCCTTGCTCAATTAAAGATTTAGCGTTTTAGAGAAGGCCGGATAAAATGCTACATGGGCAGCCAGATTACAGTGCCCATAAATCATTAGAATTTAAAGAAAAGCATTCTAAAATAGATATATAATTTGTTTGTACATGAAATAAATGTACTTTGTTAGAACTAGAAGAAAATCTATGTTTATAAAATATGCAAACTCTTCCCATAAATCTAAATCAGGGATGATTTCTGGCTCTGAAGCTATGTGGTAATGTGCAAAGCATTGCAAAATGAGATTTTGGTGAAACAAGTAATAAAATCAATTAAGAAAGTTTAGTCTTCACTGTAAAACCTAACTAAGCAAATAAAAAAGAAAGTCCGTTATAAAACCTTCAAACATGAGCTGATCATTGCATTTGTGGCATTATTATTAAAAACATTTATTTCACTGTAGGGACTTCTCCATGCCACTTAGAAGTAAATCTTGGCCAGAATTTATGACGAGTTACACAAGCTGAGCTATAATGTAAAGAGTGACACTTGCAATATCTTTTCCAAAAAAACAGGGCAAAATATGCCGCAGTGTTAATCATGTGACATTTACCAGCCATGTCCCCCATTGAATATCAAGCTCCCGGGGTCAATGGTACCCAAAATGCCAGCCATGGTGGCGCTGAGATTCCATGTTCAATTAAATCTTTCTGCGACAGGTACTACATGCCCAAGGTTCCACACCCATCCTCTTCTGCCCGTGCTCAAGACACATTTACTTTGTTCAGACAACAAGGTACTCAGCTCCAGAGAAAGAATCATGCAATCAAGTTTTCTTTTTACCAATTTTTTTTGCTTTTTGGATTCTCTCACAGTTATGGGTGGCTGCATAGTCTATTTCTAGGCAATGAGACATAAGGTAAAATCTTTGGGGTGAGGGGTGGGGTCTGTTCCTAGGAAAATTTTTCCATACAAATAAGTTTGCTACCACATCTGCCTTTAACTTAGAGCTGCAAAATAGATCATTCATGGGACAAAAATGATATTTGTAGATAACTGAGCAAAACGGTGGGAAGCCCCTGAGTCCTTTGTGTCATTTCTGAGCTTCTGAACCAGCCCTGGAAATGCTACCCCCAGACCACTTAAAAAATGAGATATTAAATGTTGACATTGTTTATGCTGCTATTCTTTTACTTGTCATTAAGTTAATCTTTTTAATTATTAATACAATGTCTTTCTCTGTCCTCCTCAGAACTGTCATGGGCTTGGGCTGGCAATCAAGTCATCAGACCTGAGCTGGATAAGGAACTTGAACATGTATTTATGCTCACTCTGCATTATCTCATAGACTCTTCACCAAACCCTAGGAGATAGGTACCGCAATTCTGTACCTTAAAGCACAGAAGTGTTGAAATACTTGCCTGAAGTCACAAAACTAGAAAATGGGAAGGCTGAGTTTTGACTCTGAGGAAGTGTTCAGAGTTCTGGCTCCAAAGTTTTTCCTCCTTTCCCTCCTAAGTTCCATCGACGCTTCTGTTTTTCAGGATCAGTTCTCAGCAATCTGTTGCAAAGGAAAAGGAACTCGGCATAGCAGAATACCTAGAAAAGGGCTTCCCATGATCAATGAAGTGCAAAATGCTTTTCTTCTGGTATAATTCTGCACGACATTGAAGTTGTTGGGACTCTAGCCCTAAAATCATATCGCTAGCTCTACATACATTATCACCTCAGAAATAAAATGATCAGGCAAAAGCAGTCTTCTATTTGGGTGGGTGAAATATATGAGATTAAAAAATTATTTTAATGAATGGATCAAGAAAATGTGATATTATATATATGTATTATTAAGCCTTGACAAAGGACACTGTCATTTGTGGACTACATGAATGAAACTAGAGGACGTTATGCTAAATGAAATAAATCGAACGGAGAAAGACAAATACTGTATGTATCACTTATATGTGGAATCTTAAAAAAAATTGAACTCATAGAAACATAGAGTAGAAAAGCAGTTGCCAGGGATTGGGTTGGGGGCGGATGAAATAGAGAGAGGTTGGTAAAAGGGTGCAAACTTTCAGTTGCATGATGAATAAGGTCAGAAGATCTAATGTATAATACAGTGACTATAGCTGATAACACTGTATCGTATAATTGAAATTTGCTAAAAGAGTGTAAATGTCCACACACACACACACACACATACACACAGATAAATCTGTGAGAAAAACAAAAACCCATCATCCAACCACTCCAATATAACTGCTACTAAATGTCTGTGCTGTTTTCACAATGTACTTGCAATAGATCAAATCATTATAATGTATACTTTAAATATTTTACAATTTTATTTGTCAATTTTACTTCAGGAAAGCTGAAGAAAAATATTCATGCTGCTCTTTCAGATTTTTTTCTATTGTTAAATGTTACATATAAATAAATATATGTATTTTAAACAGAAACAGAATCATATTCTATTTCATAATCTTTTTCCCTAAAAATATATAATGAACATAATTCTATCATTCTGTTTGAAAAAGCAAAATTAGTATGTTATTCTAAAAGTACAAAAAATGTTTTACTCTTTAAGTCTTATAAATTCAAATCGTTACTGTGAGTTTCTAGTATTGGCTAATTTCAGCTTTTACATATTCAGATTCTGATCACTACACTTACATTTAATTCATTTCAAGGGAACAAAAATGTACTTTTTCTTTTCTTCCACTGAGTTGCGTTACCCTCGATTATTTTTCCAGATTGAATTTAAGATAAACCTGTCTAAGAAAACAACAACCCTCTAGACTCTGTTGACCATTTTTTTCATAACCCTAATTGCCACAGAGAAGAACTTCTTATTTAATTTATGGTATGACCTTGGACCCTGAAACTGTTTCTTTATCCATAACTTGGGATAAAAATACCCTCCCTGTTTTCTTTTCACAAGTAATCTACAATTCAGTCTTTTATTGGTCGTAAAAAATCTTTAAAATATGCAAAGTGTTAAAAAATGTCAGGTGTTATTATCCATTGTTAATCTGTTTTTTAAATGCCTTTCATGTGTTCTACTAAATATTGTCATTCATATTTTCTCAATTTTTTTTTTCAGTAAAAAAGTACCAGATCTAAATGTAACTGTATTAATTAAAACTTGATTCTTTTGTTTGTTTAGTAGAATTTATCCTTATTATATCTGTCTGGGCTTGTGCCCTGTGTCTGCTCTCTTCCTTCTACTTCATATCCTTTGAGCTTAACAAAAGAAAGGATAGAAATACTGAAAAAGAGGCCATGGTATAAATAAACAAAAAACAATGCTCTTGTATATACAAGAATAAATCCGAGTCTTTTATCTTTCAGTTCAGGATAGTGCCCCCAGCTGAGGGAACTGTATGTTTGAATGGTACTTTTAAAATCTAGTATTTCCTGGCATCAGATCACTCTGTTACTGAGAGAAAGGGAAACCATTGGTGCCCCAAATCATTATGGAAGCAATCACTACACTAGGTCCTAGAGTCACACATGTTTTAAAACATGTCAGCAGGACTAGCACTTCTACCACCTGACTTTCTAAAACACACAGTAACATTTGTAGGAGGAGGGGGAAACTCGAAGTTCTGGAAGGTTGTAACTGTAGCAGTGGCATGGTAGTAAAAAATTACCTGTTCTTACCTCTCCTGTTAAGAGTAGAATGCATTAAATATTTCTATTACACTCTCCACCAAAAAGTGGGTGGTGGGAGGTGTATGTCATAAATAACACCACTTCACAAATCCCCTCAGATCTGCATACAGTTTTAGAAGTTCTTGCTGCCCAGGTCTGTACTCCCACCTAGGATAAATCACTACAACTGTGCCATGTCCCCAACAGGGGGTTGTTAATTAGTTTTAAAGGCTCCTGCAGTTCCTCTAGTGCTTCAAGGAAGTACACAAGCCCAGCATTCTACAAAAATACCCTTTTTTTATGGTCAGCACAGGCTGAGATTTTATGAGCTTCCCATGGCTGTATGAAAGTTAAGCAATATGCAGAGGTGCAAAGGGAAGGCTGTTAAAATTGACTGGGATAAATGCTTTGTTTATCTTGCAGCTGGAATGCAGCAGAACTCCACCTAAATAGAAGGGAAAGGAGGCAAACACAGTGTGCATTCGGCTGCGAGGAGTTGGGTAAGATGGCAAAGCTCTGCAACTCCACACTCATTCCACTGTGGACCCGGCCGGGCTTTGGTGCTGCCCTTGGTATTCCCAGAGAGGAAAATTTTGTCATAGTTGACTAGGACAGAAAGTCTGAGAATTGTAGCATCATAGAACTGGCATGAAGCTTAAAGGGTATCCTCTCCTTCCCTACCATATGACACACATGGAAAATGAGATCCACAAGAGCCAACCTCAAAAACAGTCATGACTGCACCCCTTGCTGCATAGTAGAGCCAGCAGAGACACTAGTAGTGATCTTTTACCAAGGTCCAAACATATGGGATTTGATTCCCTGTTTAACAAATATTTGTTAATCATCTGTTCGGAACAAGGGACTGTGTTCTGAACACTGGAAGCTCTGACTAGCCTCACCTCGTAAAGAACTTATATATCAACTTTTAATCTTGCTGTGATACAATGCTGTTCCTTGTGAGGCCATATAATCTTTCTTCCACATCCCAGTAAGACAACACCCAACATTCCCCAGAGAGTAGGACATTGATATTATAATAGTTAATGTACAGCGAGGGTTTTCTCCATGCCCAGTACTGGAATAAGAACCGTACAAGGGATATCGCTGAATCCTCCCGCTACCTGACCCCCCAAAAAACTTGAAATAGGTACAAGGATTACCTCTCCCATTTTACAGAGCACCCTGAGACAGAGAGTTTAATTGCCTGGTCAGGTAGGTGGTAGAATATATTGAACCCCTATTTTCTGACCCTACATTAAAACTCCTTGTATTCACACAATACTGTCTCCCATAATAAGTTACTTGTGTATCAACTAAAGAAGTTTCTTGATCTGGAGTCACTAAATCTGTAGCAGTGGCCATGATTTGGTCAGGGAAAACAGTTCTGGTAAAGAATAGTAGAATTCTAGACTCTTTAGATTTAAAAAAAAAAAAGAGGGAGATATGAGTAAATATATAGACATTAAACAGCTAAAACATACACAGCTAAATGCCAAAACACCAGCTAAGATTCACATTTGAGCCAACATGTGAAATAAAACAGACTACTTGATATATACTCCCATCTACTCTTACCTGACTTACAGCCATCCCAACTCCAGACTTCTTTCTCTTTGGTCAATTCTCTTAAAGACTCCCATTCCCTTTAGGATCATCCGGCCTCCAGGAAGCCTCAAAACGAACCTGTTTTTCATATTTATGGTTATGGAATTTATCTTCTTAGGGAATATCAGACAACTTAGAGAACTCAGTGCTTTCAGGTGACATAAAAAACTTATCCCCTGGGCTTCCCTGGTGGCGCAGCGGTTGAGAATCTGCCTGCCAATGCAGGGGACACGGGTTCGAGCCCTGGTCCGGGAAGATCCCACATGCCGCAGAGCAACTAGGCCCGTGAGCCACAACTACTGAGCCTGCGCGTCTGGAGCCTGTGCCGACAGTGAGAGGCCCGCACACCGCGATGAAGAGTGGCCCCCGCTCGCCGCAACTAGAGAAAGCCCTCGCACAGAAACGAAGACCCAACACAGCAAATATAAATAAATTAATTAATAAACTCCTACCCCCAACATAAAAAAAAAAAACTTATCCCCATTTTTCTCCAATTATTTAAAATGGTTTTCCCTTTGTATCTTCTTCCTACAGAGATGTGTATAGCCATTTCCCCATCGTATTTTCCTAATCTGCCTGGATATTACAACTGATTTATCAGTCTTACCTGGCAGTTATGTACTGTCCTTTTAAGATAATAGAACCAAGACATTCAGAGCAACCAAATGAAATTAAAAAAAAAAATTAAACAAGAGGACTTTCATATTTTTACTTCAAGCACACAATATATTTGAAACCTCTTTTTAAAACTTCAGATGATTATTAGGATGGTTAAGTCACATCAGAGGAGGGAAGGTGGGGCCTCTTAGGGCCTGGCTGGGGCGATGCTGGGCAGAGCCAGCAGATGGGCCCCAGGTAAGCTGATGCCCCAGAGCTGAGGAATAGCCACAAATGAAGAGAAGAAAGTTGGATATTTAGTAAAATTGGCTGGCAAAATTGACTGTTTGCATAATCAAGTAATACCACATGACATAGATGCATGGCACATAGACACATAAATTCCTGATAATTAAGTGTTATTTTAAACAATAAAAATATAAAATTCTAAAATCAGACATAGTTAAACATTTCACTGACCTCGGTGGTTACTTGAGGGTGGCAGACTCTTTAAGCTGAAAAAAAAAAGAGAATTAAAAACTCAGGAACTCAACTCAGGAATATATTTTAAATATATGATAAACAAAGAAATAATGGCATTAATAAGTAATGTGCCCTTGAAAATAGATAAAGCACTAACACTGACAGACAAATGGACTCTGAACATGAACAAATTGTTTTAAAAAGAGGAAATATAAATATAATCTAGTTAATAAACATGTGAGAGAATGTTTAACTTCTTTAGAAAATAAGAAAGAAATGTGTATTAAAACGAATGGGTACTCTGCTATCAAATTGTTTCAAGGTTGCTGATGGTACAGTGAGGCAGGCTTTTTCAAATATTTCTATTAGGAGAATAAAATAACACAGTGCTTCTTGTAAATCAATTTGATTCTGTGTTTCAAGATCATTAAACATTTTCTACTGTATTACCAAATGATTCTATTTCTCAGTATTTATTTTAAAGAAAAAAAAAACCTTTAAATGTACAAAAAGATGCCCACTATATTTATAACAGCAAAAAAGAAAATGGAAACACGGGACATGTCCAGTTTAAGGGTGTGGTCACTCTATTTCAGAATGCTTATATAAAGGAAAGGTAGCAGCTCATGTTCCCAAAGAATGACTGTGGATGAGAAATAAAATGTCATTTTAAGAATCAATTATCAAAACAAAGCAGGAAAAAGATTAAAAATATACTACCAGTGATTTGTGGTCAAGGAATGAAGATAATTTTTGTTTTTGTTTTTTTTTCTTTTTCTCTTCTCTTCTTGTTTTTTTTAAAGGAGTTAATAGAGTACTTTGGAGATTTTAGTTATGTTACAAACATTTTTTTAATGCAAAGGAAATATAGCAAATGTACAGACTTGACAAATGTAAAGCAATCTGTTCTGTTGAGACAAGTTGCTTATTTGGACTTGACTAAAATGTTGAATCTAGTTATCTATAGACAGTAATATATGCCTATAACCTGTAGTAATTAGATTGTGAATTTCCATCCGGAACAAGGACAGTGCATCATTCAGATAATTGGGAAAAAGAAGTCGGATGTGCAGGAACCGAGGCCATATGACTGAATCGTGGCCCCTGCCTGAGACTGCGCAGCCAAACCAGGGTCACCACCGGGCCCACAGCTCAAAAGGCAGATTTGCACGCAGGAAAAAATCCACTTGTTCCTCCAGACTGTCTTTTTTTTTTTTTTTTTTTTAATCTGCCGAAAATACTCTCCGGCTAAAACTACCAAAGTGAATGGCGCCCCCTGGAGTTGCAGTGCACAGCCAGCAAAACTACAACAGTCTTGAGTCATGTTCCAGGACAGAGTGACTACTGTCTAAGATCAGAGGGCACTTGGAGGATGGGTCTAGAAGAGACTGGTGGGGACAGGCAGTGAGGAATGAGAAGAGGAAGCTACACCCCATCCCCTGACCTGCACTTCCCTGCTCCTCTAAGTAATGTGGGGAAATCCACTCCTAAAAGAGCAGGAATAGGATCACGTCTGACCAGCCTGTGGAGTGACCTGTGGTGAGAGAGGGTGTGATGGGGCGTGAGGGAAACAGGAGGACGCAGCACACAGCTCAGAAGTGTGCAGTTAGAGGGCGTCCCTGGTGGCGTAGTGGTTGAGAGTCTGCCTGCCGATGCAGGGGAACAGGGGTTCGTGCCCCGGTCCGGGAAGATCCCACATGCCGCGGAGTGGCTGGGCCCGTGAGCCATGGCCGCTGAGCCTGCGCGTCCGGAGCCTGTGCTCCGCAACGGGAGAGGCCACAGCAGTGAGAGGCCCGCGTACCACAAAAAAAAAAAAAGATAAAAGAAAAAAAAGAAATCTGCAATTAGAAGGAAACACCACCGCAGTCTATAAGATTAGGAAGAAAATTCCTCTCTTGGGGGCTTTTGTTAGATCAAATGTCCATGAATTTACATATGTTGGCTTGGCAAGTGATAAATGCTTAAAAATGATAACAATCATATAAATACCAGTTTCATCCCACTAACATTTTAGCAAATCGTAGAGAAACTCTTACTGGCAATTTTAAGAATCTCTGATGTTGTGGTAGAAGGAGCCAGGCAGCCGAGACTCCCTCAACATTGAAAACAGGTCTTGTGCCACCAGTGCCAGTTACAGAGGAAATCTCAGACTCTCTGGACCTCTGTTGCCTCACTTGTAAAGTATACTGCTTTTCCCAGTGAGATCAGATCTAGAGAGTGACTCTATAGAGTCACTCTACACGTTGTATAGAGTGACTCTACACGTTGAAAAGGATAGTGTGTGTGTGTGCACGCATGGTGTATGTGTTGTGTGTGTGTGTCTGTGTGTTTACTTGCTCGTTTGTGTTTTATGTTCCTTCTTAATTCCTCTGTTTCTTTGCTTTCATTAGCAGTAAACACCTCAGAAAAATGTAAAAGGAGCTTACACACTTTGTTTTGAAACAACAAGGGTACCTGGGAAACTGCTCTGTTCCTCTTTTGGGGAGGAAGAGGAACCCTGGCAACACAGCAGAAGGTGGCAACTAAGTCCTTGAGTTCTTGGGGGTTAGAGCAAGCAAAGAGGAAGCTGGCTAAAAAATGGTCCACAGTTCGAAATCTGGAGATCACATTCCTTTAACGGTGTCCAGCTGCCCCGTGGGAGTATTTCCTGGTGGCTCCTGGGAAGCTTTCCCTGAACTTGGTAAATACAGCCTTGGAGCTGATTGAGGACATTTCCTAGTTAAATATTTCAGCTTTAACCAGGAGAGAGAGGAGAATCCATTTCTGAGCACATGATTGTGCATGGTTTCTGTATGAACCCATGAGTTCCCTCCTGCTAGTTAGGACTGTAGGTTTTCTGCCATCTCGCCATATCTAACACCAAGTGAATGTAAATAGAATTCATCGCTCATCTGCCTCTTACTTTAATAAAAATGCCAGGGTTTTAAAATTAGAGCAAGAGCATGCACAGGTGCCAGTTTTGTAAATAAAAAGTTAGAAGAAAGTCAGTCAATGTTAGCAACTTATTTTCTGGGGGACCTTTGGGGTGTTTGCACTTCTCTCCCGTACTCTATTTCATGGATTCAGAAATCAAAGGGTACCAGATGAAAAAGTTTCTTTGGTCTGGATGTTCACCTGTTAGCACAGATCTCATCTAAAAAAAGTATTTGTGCAGATTCTTTCTCTTCTTCCTATGCTTATTTTTGATGTAAATGACTTGCTAACATTGAGCTTCATTCACTCTAAAATATGTGAGCCTTGTCTTTTTTCTTCTGTTTTCAACAGAAAAAGTGTTCCAAAAAGTGTTTCAAAAGTTATGAAAAATTATTTCTAGGAAGACTAAAGTCACAGCCTGCGGGTGATTTGGGGCACAGGCATTCACATTCCATCGTTCCATAACTAACAATAAACACAAAGGGAAATGTTATTGCACAGTTTCCATAAATATGAAGGAAGCATTTTCCAATTTCAAAATCTGGTATAATAATATCATTCAGGTATGACTTTTCCTTCCTTTTCAAAGTTTTCTTTAACTCTGCTTTTCCTAGATATCCCCAAGAAACATACAGAAGCACCTCTCTCTTAACGGCCGTCACAGGTAGCATTATTTTTCTGTAGCGTGGAGGAAAGACTGTGTCAGCATGGCTCTTGGGTGCCCCCCATGAGTTAAATGGCAGTGCTGTCAGGAAAACTGGAGGAGGCAGTAACTGCAGGCTCTGCAGATGCTAAGACCACCCAAACTGGTCAACACTTGGTCTTCTCCTCTAAGTTAGCCCCCATCTCCCACTACCCTCTCCCCACACACATACTGATCCATATGACCTGCAAAAGTCTCTGATGATATAGTGCTTTATCTCAACTTCTAGGGACCAGCTCCGGTTCCCTATAGTCCGCTCATCAAGCCTGCATTCTTTGCACTAATGTTCAACATCCTTCATGACTTTCCCTCTTCCAGCCTACATCATTTCCAATTACTCTTCAATATGAACCCTCATCATGAGCTAGATAGAGTTTCCACTGATTTCAAATGAGAGACAGTCCCCCACTTTAGGCTCCAGAAAGCCAGGCACAAAGTAGCCATTCACCAGAGGAGAGAGACGCCAAGGTGCAGGTACTGAATTAGATTATACATGATCTAAAGAGAGCCTTTAAGTTTTAAAGGCTTTAACACTAACCTAAAATATAATTTCATCCTTGATACACTGCAGTTGTGAATGCCATGGTGCGGACCTGTGCATGTTTTAGGTGGGTTTAAGGAGCACTGCCACCTTTTGCTTTCAACTGTAGAAAGATTGAAACACCAATTTACTAAGTACCTGCAATGTCTCAGACTCTCAGCTAAATATCTGCTTGTGTTTTTAATATTCACAGTGAGTCAGGGAGGCAAGGTAATAATTACTCTCATTTTAGAGATCAGAAAGCAGAATACCAACGAGGCTAAGGACAAAGAGCCAGTAAGTGAACAAGGATTCAAACTTAGATTTGTTTGACTTTTTTCTCGAGGTAGGCTTCCTGGAGGAAGCAGTTTTATTTTCAGTTTAAATGAAGATCTGTGGATCACTTAGACTTCTGAATATTTAGTTAATTTACTAGTATGCTACCCTTGTCATCTAGAAATTGTATAAAACTCAGTTAATTTCAATACTCCAGCACAAATTCACCCCCTTTCTCCTTCTTACTGCACTGGTAAACTTTATGAAGTCAGGGAATAAAAGTATGCTGCTAATTATTTTATCTTCCATGTCTAGCACAGTACCTGGCGCATGGATGGTGATCAGTGCCTCTTAAATGAGTAAATGAAAAGCAGGCTCTAGGCTCAGCTTTGTACCAATGTTTCTGGGAGTCCTAGAAAAGTGGACAAGCCAACTCATCCGGGGACAGTAAGGAAGTGATCACTCAAGCAAGACTTTTCTAGATATTTAGGCATCCAGACTAGAACCCCGTGCTAAGTCTAGATTAAGATAAGTCTGAAGGAGGCGGATTTAGGTCTCTGTCCTCAAAAAGCTCAAAATCTGATCTGATTCCATCTTCCAGTGCATTTCTTATGGGCTATACCAAGCCACTGATGATGTAAAAAAAACATTCAGTTTTCTTGCAGAAATGTTACCCACTATCCTTCATGCAATAATGCAGCACTTTGCAGCAAGCTTTATAATGAGGCTATGAATTAAAGTGATGCATGGCTTTTCTGAGGTACAATATGCATCGCAACAGCCTGTATTAACAATTTAAAACCATATAATGTGCTTTATAAACTAATAAAGTAGCTGCCTCTAAATGATTTATCAAATATGAATAATGCATCCAGAAATAACTTAGAGGAACAGGGCCAGCCTCCTCCCCTCCTGTGCTAGCTGACTTTCTCCACAGATGATGCTGAGAACACATGGGGGCTGAGTTACTGACTTGTAGCCACAAGTCTCCTGCTCTGCCAGGAAACCTGCCTGAGTTCTCCGCAGAGCCTCCCTGCCTATTCTCCTATTCCCGATGGTGCAGCCACCCTCTCTGCCTCTTCCCACTCTTCTGCCTCTCTCTCTACCCCTTTAGGTTCCCCTCTAGCTACCCCCCCACCCCATTTTGGGGTCTCCCTCATTCCCTCATCTTTCCTGCTTCATTCAAGAGAGGTGAGGGGCTATCCTAGAAAGTTTCCATGTAGAAGCAGTGATATATAAAAGATAAAGCAGTCAGTAGATTAAGTAGTCAGAGGGGGAACTCCTAGGGCTCATAGCCCAGAAAGAGGACAGTTACACATGGTTTCCAGGCATCTAGGAAACATTCACATAAGAGTTGAAACTATCCAAACCCCTACATACTAACTAGATTTCACGCCCAGTACTTTGTCTTCTGAACACGGCACTGGTGAAATCTAAAGGTGAGTACCTGAAGACTCAAAGCATGTTGGATCTCTGTCTGGGTTTTTTTCTGGGGGGGTGGAGACTTGATTTTAGCAATAAATATACATGTATATAAATCCCAAAGCACATAGGAGAACATTGTTCAAGAGAACATTGCTCCTACCTGACAGTGAGAACCAGCTAGCTCTTTAGAAACCCACCAGACAGCCTAAACAAACTAAAGAAGCTTTAGTTCAAATAGTCACAAACACTTGCTGGGAGAAAAAAAGACTCATGGCTGCTACAATCCCTGGCAGAGAAGCACAAGGTGAACACACTCAGCATAGGCTGGGCTATTGAGGCAAAAGTCGACTTTCTACAAATGTATGAAATGTATGTGGAGGCCAGCAAAATGATTAGGATTCTAGAGAGCCCTAGCCACAGACTGGCCTGAACCTTCACAAAAACTCATTCCCATAACAAATGCAAAGGGGTAATGTGCAGAGGCCACATGCAGGGTAGAAAGCTGAGAAAAATCCTTTTTTTTCCCCAAGTACACTGCAGCTTTCCTCTGAAAGTTAGAATGGAGCAGCCAAGAGGACAGAGATCTCTATAGGCACAGAAAGCAGGGGGCAGTGATGGGAAAGGATAACAAAGAGAATTCCCAGCAACTCTGAAGCTTAGTGGCATAGTTTGTAAATTAGAGAGAGATATCTCCGCATTTAGAAAGCTGGAAGCTTATCTCTAAAACATAAAGAGATCTCTGGAATATCTGTAGTGTTGTTATTCCAAGCTTTTCTAACAGGCAAATTCTGATTTGGCCCTAAAATTTTTGAAATTAGGGGTAAATTAAATGAATTAAACCCACAATAATACCCAGACCCAGGTCATCAAAAAATTAAACTCAGTCGGATCCCTTCTCCCATTATTATCTTAACAGAAGAAGTAGCATGCCCTTTTTTTTTGTAATTAGACATTGTTTATCTCAGTGTTTACTAATTTTTTTTTTTTACATAAAATGTCTGGCATTCAATCAAAAATTTCAAGTCACATGATGGAGCAAGGGAATGCACCTCCTGGTCAAGAGAGAAAACACTCAAGAGATGACTCAGATGGAATTAATAGACAAGGACATTAACATAATTTGGATGGAGTTTCCACTTCTGGCCATGGTGGAGTGACTTTTATACCCCATTAGCCTTCCTGTCATAACAACTGTAAAATTGGATAAAATATAGTAGTTAGCTGGTTTTTAGGCAATAGAAAACAGGTAACACAATACTTAAAACCTAAGAGAAGGGGAAATTGTAAGTGAAGCTCCTTGATCACCAGCTTGGGGAATGTTTCCCTACTTGGGCTGACATTGATGTAACTCTAGTAGAGAAAGACTTCCTATTGAAATTAAGAAGAAATCAGAATTTGAAGCTGCTGAAATGGGTTAAATCTATGGAATGGACAATTGGGAAAGTGGAAGCGGTGAACAGAAGGGGCCCAGAATTCACTAGAGGTGTCCCCCCATGATTCTGTGGTTGAGAGATAGATTTTATGTGTTCAGGAAGAGACCAAACAAGACTTACTGGAGAGTAGCTGCAATGAGGTTGGGAGTAGAACAGAGATACTAGAGGTTGAACGCTACTGGGGGAGAAGTAGTGCTGAGGGCACTGAAGTACTGGCTGGGCCAGAGTAGAGACCTCATTAATAATTTCTTAACGGCCCTAACTGCCAGCTAAAATAATAGAAAGGCCACTCCTTATGAGTAAAGATCACACCTTAGTGTAAGACCTAACCTATACTCACCTTAAAGAAGACTAAACCAAGCCTTAACAAGAACCCCAGGGGAGATAGAATTTGAAGGTTGTGTCTTATCAGATTTGAGGGACTTGGGAAATACTGTCAGCATTCCACAGATCTGCATCAGCAAATCAAAAAACAAGCCTGCATATTGAAGGCAACCAACCTTTCATGGCACTGCCTGCTGAAACAAAAATACATATTTTGCAGTCATGTTTCTATATACCAACAATAAACATTCTAAAAAGGAAATTAATAAATTAATTTCATTTATCATATCACCCTATAGAATAAAATACCTAGGAATAAACTTAACCAAGTAGGTGAAACACTTGTATGCTGAAAATTATAAAACATTGAAGAAAGAGATTAAGACTGAAAAAACTGAAAGACATCCTATTTTTATAATTGGAGAACTCAATATTGTTAAGATTTCAATACTACCCAAGGTGATCAACAGATTCAATGCAAACAACATCAAAATTCCAATGGTCCTTTTTTTTTTTGGCAGATTTGAACAATCTAATCCTCAAGATCATATGGAATTAAAAGCAGCCTTGAATAGCCAAATCAATATTGAAACAATAACAGAACTGGCTAGCTCACACTTTCTGATTTTAAAACTTACTAGCAAGCTGCACTAATAAAAAAACAGTGTGGTTTTGACATAAAGATGAAAATAGAGACCAATGGAATAGAATTGACAGTTCATAAGTAAACTTATATATCTATTACCAATTGATTTTCAACAAGGGTGCCATGACAACCCAGTCAGGAAGGAATACACTGATTCAACAGAGGGTCCTGGGATAACTGAATATCCATATATTAAAAAATGAAGTTGGACCTCAATCTCAAAACATATACACAAATTACTTCTAAATAGACCATAACCCGAATATAAGAACTAAAACCATGAAACTAATAGAAGATAATATAGAGGTAAATCTTCATGACTTTAGATTTGGCAATGAGTTCTTACATATGACACAAAAAAACACATATAAGAGAAAAAGTAAATAAAAAGACTTCATCAAAATTAAAAACTTTTATGCTTTAAAAGGAATTATCAAAAAAGTGAAAAGGCAACCTACAGAATGAAGAACCTACAGAACTTACAAAAATATTTGCAAATCACATATCTGATAAGGGTCTATCATCTAGAATATATAAAGAAATCTTACAAGTCAACAACAAAAAGACAAAGAACCTGATTAAAAAATCAGCAGAAGACTTGCATTGACATTTCTCCAAAGAAATATTCAAAGGCCCAGGAAACACATGAAAAGATACTCAATATCATTAGTCATTAGGAAAATGCAAACCAAAACCACAGTGAGGTACCACTTCACACCCACAAGGAAGGATGGCTATAGCAACAAGAAAAAACAAAAAAAAAGGGAAAATAACAAATGTTGGCAAGAATGTAGAGAAATTGGAAAACTTGTACTTTGTGGGTGGGAATTCAATGAGACTTAGCTGCTGTGGAAAAGAGTTTGGAGGTTCCTCAAGAAGTTAAATATAGAATTATCATATAATCCCACAATTCTACTCCTAGGTACATAACCAAAAGAATTTAAAACAGATCCTTAAACAAGTTCATGTACACGCATGCTTGTAGCAGCACTATTCACAATAGCCAAAAGGTGGAAATAGCCCAAATGACCATCAATGGATTATTGGATAAACAAATGGTGCCATGTGCATACAATGGAATATTATTCAACCATAAAAGGAATGAAGTACCAATACATGCTACAGCATGGAGGTACCTCTAAATCGTTATGCTAACTGAAAGAAGCCAAAGAAAAGAACCTAAATGTTGTATGATTTCATTTATATGAACTATTCAGAATAGATAAATTCAGAGAGACAGAACACAGATTGGTGGTTGCCAGAGGCTGGGAGAGGAAAGGATGGAGTGAAACTGCTTAATGAGTAAGAGATTTTACTTTGGAGTGATGGAAGTGTTTTGAAACTAGATAGAAGGGGTGGCTGAACACCACTGTGAATATATTACATGTTTCTGAATTGCTCACTTTAAAGTGGTCAAAATCCATGTTATGTGAATTTCACATCAATGTTTAGTAAAAATAAATAAAGCAAAAGCGGATAGAACTAAAGGGAAATAGAAATAAATTCTATATTGAAAATACAAGTAACTGTGTCATTTTAATAATTCATAGAAAACTTAGATAAAAAATCTTTAAGGTTAGAGAATATGGGAATAAACAGCAACAACAAATGATTATCAACTAACTCATCTGAATTGACATTTAGTGAACATTGCACTTCCATACTGAAGAATACACATTAATTTCTAAGGAACATGTCACACTAATTAAAATAAACCATATGCTCAACCATAGAACATTTTCAATGAATATTATATAATTAAAATAAGCAGAACATATTTTCTGACCACAATATTCAATTAGAAATCAATAACAATAAGATCATGAAGAAAAATCTCCAAATTGTGGGAAATCAAACAACACAATTTCAAATAATTTATGGGTAAAACATACCTCAAAAGGGAAAATAGAGACTATTTTAAACTAAGTGATAATAAAAATGTAAACCATCAAAATGTATGAAATGAAGCTATGTATTAATTATAATTAGTTTTATAGCTTTAAATGACTATATTAGAAAATGAAAACATGTAAAATTAGTTATCTAATATTCCAGTGTGTAAAGGTAACAAAAGAAGAATAAAGTATGTCCAAAATAAGAGGAAAAATGAATAAAAATAAAAGCAAAACTGAACTGAGTAGAAAACGGACAAGCAATACAGAAATCAGCAAATCTGAAGTTATTTCTATGAAAAAATTAATAATATTGATAAAAACCCAAGAAGACTTATCAAGAAACACAAGACAAAATTCAAATTATCAGTATTAGAAATACACAGAGGAAACATAACTATAGATCCTACAAACACATGATAATAAGGAGCTATTATAAATGACTTTATGGCAATAATTTTGATATTAATGAGTTTCTTCAAAACAAGTGATACAAGAAGAAATTAAAAACCTGAATAGCCTTAAAGCCATTAAAGTAATTAAATCATAATCAGAAACATTTCCATATAGAAATCTCCAGGCCTGGATGACTTCACTGTGAATTTTATTAAACATTTAAAGAATAATATCAATTCTACAGAAGTTCTTTCAGGAAATAGATGAAGAAGGAACAATTCCCAATTAGTCTTATGGGTCAGCATAATTCTAATACAGAAAATAAATTCTAAAAAAATAATTACTGATCAATATTTTATATAATACAGATGCAACATTCCTTAACTAAATATTAGCCAACTAAATCTTGGGGTATTCAATGAGGATGATATATTATAGCCAAGTGGGGATTATGTCAAGAGAGCAAAGCAGATTTAACATAAAAAATTAAGCAATGTGATTCATTATATTTACAGAATAAAGGAAAAAATCGTTATGTTCATTCTAATAGATATAAAAAAAGTATTGGACAAAATCCAATACCCATTCATAATTTTTTTAAAATCCCAGCAAAATGAGAATCTACAGAAAAGTGGGAAACTTCCTCAATATTGATATAATACATGTATAAAAAACAGACTTAACACCACATTTAATGATACCAAATTTTTGGACACTTTTAAGTGGAACAATGAGGAAAATTATTCATTATCATAACTTTTATTAAATGTACTTTAAGTTCTATGCATTAAAACAAGAGAAGGAAATGAAATGTACACCTGATAAAAATTAAAAGTATTTGATATTGGGCTTCCCTGGTGGCGCAGTGGTTGAGAGTCCGCCTGCCGATGCAGGGGACGCGGGTTCGTGCCCCGGTCCGGGGGGATCCCACATGCCGCGGGGCGGCTGGGCCCGTGAGCCATGGCCGCTGAGCCTGCGTGTCCGGAGCCTGTGCTCCACAACGGGAGAGGCCACAACAGTGAGAGGCCCGCGTACCACAAAAAAAAAAAAAAAAAAAAAAAAAAAAAAGTATTTGATATTAATGATCAAATATTGTTTGATATCAATATGAATTATCTTCTTCAAAGATGACATAATTTTGTATGTAGAAAACATGAAATCTACAGAAAAGATACTAGGAAATGAATAAGGAAATCTAGTAATGTCACAGAATACAAGGTTGTGGTATCATATAAATATGTTTGGTTTTTGTCCCTGGTTCCTGACACAAAGTTCCTAGTTCTCTTGGAATTTCCTGGGTGATAGAAGTGTCTTTTTTTCGAATATGGCTACTCTTGGCAGGCCCCTAGATGGTTTCATGATGGGGCTGGTCACCAGAGAAATCAAGCTTTGATTAGAAGCCTGGAACTTTCAGTTCCACTCCTCCAACGCTCTGAAAGGAGAGAGGGGTTGGGGATTGAGTTAATAATCAGTCATTCCTACATGATGAAGCCTCCATGGAAAACTCAAAATGATGGAGTCTGGAGAGCTTCTGAGCTGGTGAACACTCTACAAGCTGGGAGGGTGAGACCTTAACTACATGGGGACAGAAGTTCTTGGGCTTAGGATCCTTTTGGACCTCATTCTATGTACCTATTCATCTGGCTATTCATTAATATGCTTTATAATAAACAAGTAGTAGTAAATAAAGTGTTTTCCAGAAATTTTGTGAGCTGTTCTAGCAAATTATTGAACCTGAAAGAGGAGAGGGGTTTGGGGAACTCCCTGACCTTGTACCCAAGTTGGACAGAGTGTGGGTAACTTAGGGATCCAATACTTGTGACTGGTATCTGAAGTGAGGGCATCTTGTTAGATTGAGCCTTAAATGCATGGAGTCTGATGCTAACTTTGGGTACCTAATGTCAGAACTGAACTGGATTGTAGGAAACCCAGCTGTTGTCCAGAGAGCCAGAGAATTGGTTGGTATGAGAAAGAAAACAAAACAAAACAAAACCCTACACATTTGGTATCAAAAGTTCTGTGAGTAAAAATAGCTTAGAGGTCAATGTGCAAAAACAAGTTATATTTCTATATATTATCAACAAACAATGGAAACATTATATTTAGTCAACTATTTATAAAATTATCAAAAAACATCAAAACTCTAGGGAAAAAACTAATGAAAGATGTTCAAGACCACTAAATTGAAAACTATCAAACACTGGTGAGAGAAATTAAAAATGTAAATAAATGGGGAGATATATCTTGTTTATGGATTGGAAGATTAAAGTTGTAAGATGTCAGTTCTCATCAAATGCCTTTACATACAACCCACCAGGCTTTTGTTGTTGTTGAAGAAATTGACAAACTGATTATAAAATTTACATGCAAATGCATAATATGTAAAATAGGCAAAATTATCTTGGAAAAAAAATTGAAAGACTTATACTACCTTATTTCAAGATTAATATAAATCCCTGGTAATAAAGTGTGGCACTGGTCTACAATCACAAAACAGAGAGTTCACAATCATAAATAGTCAGTTGACTTTTGACCAACACCAAATCAATTAAATAAGAAAAGAAAAGCTTGAAATAAAAAGGAGTGTTGAAAAAACGTGAATTCCATTTGTAAAGAATAAAATTTGACTCCTACTTCACTCCAAACACAAAAATGTATTCAGGATGACTCGTAGGTTGAAACTTCATAAACATAGCTGTTAGAACAATAAAACTTATAAAAGAAAAATCCCAAAGAATGTCTTCATGGCATTGGAATGAGAAAGATTTCTTAAATTGAAAATAAACTCCCAAAGAACAAAGCATAAAAGAAAAAAAAAAGATAAATAGAATTTTATTGAAATTAAAATATCTTCTCATCAAAAGACAGTGTTAAAAATGTGGACCCTATATACAGAACATATAGAGAACGCCTATAAATCAACGACAACAAAAAAGACAACCCAATGTAAACAAAAAAACACAAGAGATTTGAATAGATATTTCACAAATGAAGACATACAAATGGCCAACAAACACATGAACAGGAAATTCATCATCTGGTAATGAAATTACCACCACAGTAAGACACGATTTCATACCCAGTAGGGTAGCTAAAATAAAAAAAGACGGGCATTATCAAATGTTGACAAACATGTGGAACAGCTGGAGCTCTATTACCTTGTTGCTAGGGGTATAAAATGGTACAACCATGCTGAGGACTATTTAGCAGTTTTTTATAAAGTTAAACATACAGTTACCCTAAATCTATGCACTAGTTGGTATTTTCTCATAATATACTACAGCATACGTACAGCCTTCCCACACACATATTTCTAATAAAAAGTCTTCATTAGTAGCCTTATTCATAATGGCCCCAAACTGGACATAACGCAATGCCTATTAATAGGTGTATAAACTACTTGTGGTGTATTCATAGGGGAGACTACTAGTCAGTGATGAAAAGAAATGCAGCAACAACATGATTCATGATTACAGCAACATGAGTAAATTAGAAAATATTGTGTGAGGAAAGGAATCCAGGCACATTCAGTATGATCCAATTTATATAAAGCCTAAGAACAGGCAGGACTGCTATGTGGTAATCAAAACAAAAATTTTCTCAGGGATGTGGGCGTGAAGAGGTTTGACCGGAAGGGAAGCACAGAGGCACTATCTGATTTGATGGAAATGTTTGAAATGTTTTGAGTGGTAGTTACATGCATGTATAAAACTGTCAAAAAGAATAGAAATGAACATTTAAGTTCTGTGCATTTGATTACACGTAAATCATACCCTCGATACAATATTACTTTATCAAAAAAGGAAAAGAGAGTCACCATAACAATAAAGATGGTAGTCTGTCACCACTTATCTTGAGAGTTCTGGCAAAATTTCCCATAAGGTAGGGAGGGGGAGGGTGGAGAATACAGGGCTTTCTTTAACAAAAAAAATATCAGTTAACGTTTCAAATGATTGCTGTGGGCCATACGGTGGTAATAGTAAACAGATTACTACATTGAACATTCACTAAGACCTTATCTACTTTACACAGAAGAAAGAGATGGAAACTTAAACAACTTGGTAATGTCATAAGCTGTAAACAGTGAATCCAGGAATTGAGCCTTGGTCTGACTTCAGAGTCCCTGCCTTTAACCACTGCTCTGGTCTTCCCTAAACTTCTTGTTCCTAACACTAGAAAAATAGGCTTAAGCCCAACAGAAAAAATGGGCAAAAGCAAACCACAGGGATGTAAGTTAAAATACCTGAAATTTCTCTAAAGAATCATTCACACTAAGTTGAAATGAGAAAAATGTAAATTCAACAATAATGAGATACCAGGCAACACGCATAAGAACAGCAACACTTGGAAAGGTGCAGGGTGCCAGCTGTTGCTGCAAATGTGGTGAGACAAGAACTTTGGGTCGTTAACCATATCGATGTCCTCAGCCATTTTGGAAATTATTCAGAAGGTACTTCCTGTAAGTAACTAGGCATATAGCTTATGACTGATCATTTCCATTTCTGAGCACCTAGCTCCGAGAAGTTCTATAAGGGGATTTGTACAAAGTGGTTGATTGCATTGTGTGTGTGTGTGTGTGTGTGTTTGTGTGTATGTTATTTTAAGAAGAAGTTGAGGGACACTCAGTAGGAGAATAGATTAGTAATATATTATGGATCCAATGAAATATATTATAGAGGCAATGGACTACACATAATATATAATATAAATAGATTCCAAAATATACTTTTAAAAAATAAAGAAAGAAATAAAATGAGATTAAGGCACAATAACATGTATGAAAGTCAAAGCTATACATGGCAAACAACACTATCCAGTATGCATATTTATGGACATACTCACATACTTTAGAGCGGAAATCTATTGATGAGGAAGAGAAATACAAATAGTGATTAGGAGCAGAATAAAACATTTTAAAATAACAATCAGAGCCTTTCTTTAATCAATGATAACAATGCTAGGTAACAAAAATATGATAAACTACGTTCAAGCTCCTTAAATTCAAAAAGAGATCACTTTGAGGTTGAAGGAAAGTCACCGATGTCACTCTGACAAACAACTGTTGGATCCAGTTCTGTGCAAATACACATAAGGCAGCTCTAGAGAGTGAATCACATACCTCAAAACAGGGAGTTCCAAAGTGTGTGTGTATGTGTTTGTGTGCACTCACATGCATGTGCTACAGATGTGCATTTCTAGAGAAGTCCATGCTATGAGGCAAAGTGGAGAGGAACCTGGAAATCTTCGTTGCCTAAACAGACCTGCAGCCCATCCAATCCCTGGGGATCATTAGTATCAAGGTACCCACATCTCCACAGAGACAAAGATTTGATTTAGATCACACATTGCTGAAGTACATCCAGTGATGTTCTATGGAAACACCTATGTAGAGAAGGGGGTTAAGAGTGGGTCACACTCCCTTCCTTACTTAAAATGTTGACGTGTAAAGCTCAGTCTCTACAGCAACACTGTTCTCACTGGCCAAGGGCAGACAATGCTAGGAGAAGGAGTTGTTTCTGCTCTTTGACCCTTTTTCCTTGCTGGCTGATGAATTAACTGCAAACAACATTGCCTTAGTTTTCTACAACAAAATAAGCCAAACCATCTCATGCATAGGGCCCAGCATAACTTTATTCAGTTTAGACATCACACCTCTCTCTGAGCACTGACTGGCCTGAGGGTTGGTTTTATTTGAGATTCCTATGATGATTTGTGCTTTCTAATGGATAACATCTCACATTTGAGGCTACTATCAATTTAAGGACAAACGACAGTCATTCAAATAAATGAAGGAAGGAAGGAATGAACAGAAGATTGAACGAAGGAAAGAACACAATAGTTCATGTCCAATTTTATGACACACATCACACACAACCGATCTTTTCTACTTAGAGGACACCTGAAAACGGTAGAAACCAGAAAGCACAGAACAAAAGCAGCATTAGCAGGTTAGAGCCATCTGCAAAATAGGGTGGTTAAGAACACAGTACCTTAGTCAAGTTTGGAAAGAGGAAAGTGCTAAATCACTGCCTAAAAAAGTCCAAATGGAGGCAAGAAGGGCTTCGCATCAGGAGGAGTACTAACTGCTTTGAAGTGGCTTTGGAGAGTTTGTCTCTCATATGTTATCATTGTAGTTCATACTGATTCATTCTCTGTAGTTGAATTATCTTTAAAAAATTTATTGTGCATTCTTATGGCAACAGCCAATCATGCATATCATTAGTGTGCATAGCAAGGAGTTTAAGACAAGAGAAGACCGATGGCTTTTCAATTATTGATGTAAATGAATTGCCAAGCACAGCTAGTTTAAGAAATGCAATAAAGATCAAAAGTCAAATCTCTGGCTCCGTGCACACACACACACAACCTCACTAAACAACCTCATTATTTCACCTTAGCAGTAAGTGAAGAAGGCAGTTAAGTTACTTAAGATTTCAGACACCTCTGAAAATTTATCTCACAAAATGAAATAAAAAAAAAACCCAAAACATTTTCACTGGCGTTTAAAGGAGGGATTTAAATGCCAGAATTTCAAATGTATAGTGTGCTTCAGAGGTCATCACACCCAACCCTGTCCTGCCCGTGCCTCAAGGTCAGTGTCACCATCTCTGAGCAGATATTGGCTCTGTCTAGAGGTTGCTGGCAAGTGTTTCCCACAGAAGGGAAGCCACTTTATGTGGAAGGCAAGCTCACCAAATTAAGAAACAGATTATTTGTCCACATATAATGTGGTTTCACCACAGATTTTCTGGGTTTCCCTGAGCAAATTATTCTCTCTAAGCATCATTATTTTTCATCTCTGAAATGGAAATGATAGTAGTATTAGCTTATGGGATTGTATTAGACACTTAAATGATAGCACATACTTCCAAGTATCAACCAGTTCTTTTTTTTTTTTTTAACATCTTTATTGGAGTATAACTGCTTTACAATGGTGCATTAGTTTCTGCTTTATAACAAAGTGAATCAGTTATAAATATACATATGTCCCCATATCCCTTCCCTCTTACGTCTCCCTCCCACCCTCCCTATCCCACCCCTCTAGGTGGTCACAGAGCACCGAGCTGATCTCCCTGTGCTGGGCGGCTCAACCAGTTCTTTAGGTTTATGTAGTTGCTGTGCTTCTGCTGGTAAAATTCATCTTTATTTCAGGGCTGTGGGCACAAACTGGGCCACAACGCTAGCATCACCCCAAAGCGCCACAATGAATCCTTGCTCTCCATACTCAGTACAGCCCTCTGTACGACTTAGCAACTCTCACTTCGCTTTAATCAATTTTGTTTTCCATTGTTTTCAGTATCCTTCCAAAGTTTAAATCCTCAAGCTGCCATCTCGTCCCATCCATTTTACATCCAGTAGATATTATTAGTTCCTAAATCATGAAGAAACTTAGGAGGTCGGATATCACCTATACCAATTTCTTGTGTACCCATTAACAACAAATACATTGATATCCTTTGCGCATCTTTGCCCTTTTGCTTCCAGTCTCAGAGGACCCCTATTCAGGATCAAGCAATGATCTTATACATGCTCTCTATGCCACCTCTTCCCCAAATCCAAAATCATCTTGAGCCAACATATTCATTCTGAGCTCTCAATCCAAATAACTAAATATCATTTGGGAATCTCCACCTGGATGTTGCATAAGAAACCCATATTTAGCATGTTTCAAATGGAATACCAATTTCTATCTCCAACCAAAACTCCTATGTTCATGTATGGGAATGTATCTGGTTACTCAAGCCATATACCTCTATGTCATCCTTGAGATCTCCTTTTCTATATAACTGGCATCCAATTGCAAAGTTATTTTAGTTTAAAATTTTAAACTATTTCTTGAATCTATTTACTTATCTCCAACCTAACAGATAATTATCCTAATTCAATCCATCTCTACCATGAGAACAACTGCAATAAATTAATGGCTGGTCTTCTTGACCCCCATCTTGCTACTTTAAAATCTAATCTCCATGCCACACTGTTACATTTCTAAAGCACTTATCCAAACAGCATTCCAAGGGTAAGCCTTTTATGATCTGGCCCTGCTTACCCCTTAAGCTACATTTCTCTGCATTATCCTCTCACGCACTCTGCTGCTGTCAGACTAAGCTTCATGCAGTTCCGCTCTGCTGACTTCAGCGATTTTGCACTATTTGTCTTCTGCTATCTTTGGCTGGCCCCTGTTACTCATCCTCAATATATCAGCCTCCTGGAATCTTTCTACCACTCCAGACAGTGTTGGATGCCCCTCTTCTGTGCTTTCATATTACTCTCAATTACAGTTTCCTCTTTTTTCTTTCCCATTGAGGTGTGAGTTTCCTAAGGGTAGGTGTAACCAATGGGAAATTGAAGATGAAGTCATAAATTTTTTTTTTTAGAAAGGGTGGGTCTAAACATCTATCAGTATAAACTGCAGGCATATTTATGTGTGTTGGACCATGGGTCTGGATACAGTCACCCAGCATATCATAGAAGGGGAAAATGGGCTCTGGATAGGCCCCTGGAGAAAGCTATCAAGGTCCCTTTATATGTCACCAAGGCCATGAAAAAGCAGAAAGTGCAATTTTCAGGTACACGTGAGATTTCAGGGTGAAAAGAAAGCCACAGAGAAAAATGGAGAAGAGGTGTAAGGCAAAGGGATCTTAATGTGCTGAAGTGAGCTCACATTTGTAGAGCTACAGCTAATCCATAAAGAGAATTATCTGCCTGCAGTTGGTAAGGATGACAAAATATGAGAAGCAAAATCAAGGGCATTGAAGTTTAGTGTGGTATTTAAACTGTGTAAATACAGAAGCATCTTATTAGGATGAATTTGTCAGGAGAAGGAAGTGAATGTAAGAAGCAAAACAAACCAAAATTGCCCATCAAGACAAAGAAAATAAGGTGCAATTAATGATTCACAAAATATACAAAGGTTGAATTTGGCCCTTTAACAAATCCTTTATATCAGATAAAATTGGACTGAAAAATCACAGTGTATAAAGCATGAGTGTTAAAGGACCTTTTGTTCTGAGCTGCACCTCACACCAGAGCCTTGAGATTCCTTGATTATTAACACCAATGGGTTTATTTTTATACAGGTTAAATCACCTGTTGTTAGAATGTGGTTCTGGGTCATTACACAGTGAATTTTAGTAAATTAAACCTGCTGTCCTTTTCAAAAACAACACATGGGTCAACAACTATGATTAAGTTGTCTATATTAATAAGTGGTTATTTCTAGGATAATTACAGTTTCTTCTAAGTAATTTGTATAAATGGGAAGTGTCTTTAAATAGTTCTAAGTTATTTATATCTTCACCTTTGATATGTCCTGTGTGATCATATACCTGTGTATGGATACCCAGTGGTTCTAACTTTAATATTTAACTCAATACCCGGTCCCTTTTTTCCAATAAGGGAGCAGTATGGCATAGTGGTTAAAGGCACAGCCAAACAAACTGCCTGGGTTAGAATCCAAGCTCTGTATCTTGCTCTTTGACCTCAGGCCTGTTGTTAATCTCTGTTGTGACTCAGTTGCTCATTTGTAACTTGGAAATAATAATAGTACTTATCCATTAGAATTATTCTAAATATTAAATAGGTTAATATATTTATAAAGTGTTATACAGGGAAAATATTTTGTAAGTTCTTAGAACAGAGTCTGGTACAGGATAAGCACTGAATAATTTAACGATTACAATTTCAGTCAGTCTAGTCCCTGTTTTACATTGAGCAATATTGCTTGCTTGTTCTCTTGTTATGGCTATTTCCTTCATAATAAGAAGGTAATTAGGTAATAAGGAGGAAAGTAAAACAGAAAATACAAGAATAAAATAAAGGTAGAAACTATAACATAAATGTAGTTTATATAACATATTATTATAGTACTAGCACTTAACGTCATTTTCTTCAAACTCAGGTAAAACATAGCTTTCGAACTTGGATATGTTCTATTTCAAATTCTGAATTGCTGAAGGAGACAGATTATCCTTTTTACCTTATGGCTTGGTGGGAATGCAAAACATTTTTTTTTTTTTTTTGAGGAAAATAGGAAAAGCCAATTTTCCAAACTCTGAGGAAAAGTGTCTGGTTGCATTGAGACAGGGAGATATTCACTGAGCCTGAGTCATATCCTTTGGGCCTCTGTGAAATATCACGTTTTCTAGAATTCCACCATCTAGAAGCTAGCGATGAGGCTGGATGTGATTCACCTTGTCTCCTTGTGAATCACACCCAGCCTTATCATTAGCTTCTAGATAGCAGAAGTGGAGTTCCTAAGTTGATGCTCGCTTAAGGTGTATTTGAGTGCCTCTAAGTTACCAGAAAGCTGCTAGATGCTGCGAATACAAAGATGAACAATATGTGATTGTCTTTGACCTCAATTTTTTTCCCCAATTACTGGGGGAAGGTCACAGAGCTGGGATGTGTGAAAATATAATTCCAATAGCAGAACCATGGGAGAGGATTGCTGGGTGAAAACAGTTTGTACAAAATGCTTTTAAAGCACATGCAGTGAATGATTAAATTCATCGCAGGAGGGAGAATATTGAGAACTGGGTATTTGTATAAGACTTAACCAATTGAATGATGTTGTAAATTGGTCTTTGAAATAATATTCATTTTCCCAGGCTGAGGAGAATGATATTCTAAAATACATCACTCAGAAGCTTCAAAAACCATTAGGCTACATGAGGACATTCAGAGAGTGAAATCTGGAGTCCAGTGGAGACCAGGCCGAAGGTACGCAAGGACGTGGTTGTAAAGGTGAAGAGTTCACGAGACAAAGAGAGTCTACTTTGTCCTGGAGTCACGAAGGAGATACATATGATTAAGAATCAGAATCATATGACACATTTTCATTTTAGAAAAACTACCTGAGAGGAAGCGAGGAGATTGATCAGGAAACGCTAAGAGAAAAGAACTTGAACCAGAGCACTGTCAGATGGAATGGGAAAAAGGAGAACTGATTGGAGAGGTGTATACATCGTAAAAGTAAGAGGACTCAGTGGCCAATTAGATAGAGAAATGTGGTATAAGAAAGAGACTAGGATGACCCCATGATTTCTAGTGGAACGATCAGATTATGTCTTTAGAGATCAAAACAGCAGATTTGTGAGAAAAGATGAAGATGCTGGTTTTGACCACAGTGAGTGTGAAGGGTCTACAGGACATTGTAGAGCAGACAGATGTTTATGAGTTGTGGAAATAAGATTCTGGAGCACAGGGAGAATTCTGGTTTCATGGTAGAGATTCAGAACATAGGTGTCTAAGTGTTACATACGTGAAGTCAGATGAAAATAAAAAAGCGAGGGAAAAGAATGAGAGCTTATGAATGTAAAATGCAAGGTGTAAAAATGAGATATAAATAGAAAAATAAGATGGAAATGGAGTGGCCGGAGAGAGAGGAGGGGTTGATGGCTCACAAGCTAAGTGAGGCATTTTAAGATGACAGAACCTTGTTGGGGTATCACATTTTCCGGAGAAGTCAGGTAAGAAAGTTTGAAAAGAAGCCAATAGACTTAACATTTCAGATATTAGTTTCACTGGATGAATGGGTGGTGGGGTTGAGGTATAAACTGGAGCTTAAAAAATAACGACAAGGGGTTTAAATTCAAGATTTGTATAGCACAAGGAAAAAGAGGGGTATTTTATTTAGAACAAAGAGATAAACTCAAATATGTGAAGGTGTGCTATAAATTATAAACACGCTATATAGGGCAACCTTACTGAAGCCAACTCACCCTCGGCTGATTGGAACTGATCAAAGACGGTAAAAAACCATGTCTTCTGTTTAACTTCATGTGTGTCTTTTAGGGCTATGAACAAGGTCTAGGAAAATCGGCAGGGTTCTAATTTTCCATGTTTACCCCCATTTCTAATACCTCTATAAAGGTCTCCTGAGGGACACAAGCCTCTTAATAGCCAGATCATCCAGTCCTGGGGTTTATTACCCCAGCATTGTTCTCTACTGGTTAACCTCCCCCACCCCCCATGGAAGTCTCTAGCTTCTTTTGTTTCCCACACAGGCTCATACTTAATGAGGTATGCATTTCTTGTTTAAATTCTAAAGTTTGTTTCTTATTGAAAACAAAGAGAACAGAAAACAAGCAATACTAAGTGGGGACAAGTCCCTGGAGGCACGTGGTTCTCTTGTTCTTTAAAAGCTCCCCATAGGGGCTTCCCTGGTGGCGCAGTGGTTGAGAGTCCGCCTGCCGCTGCAGGGGACGCGGGTTCGTGCCCCGGTCCGGGAGGATCCCACGTGCCGCGGAGCGGCTGGGCCCGTGAGCCATGGCCGCTGAGCCTGCGCTCCGCAACGGAGAGGCCGCGGCAGTGAGAGGCCCACGTACCACACACACACACACACACACACACACACACACACACACACACACACAAAGTTCTCCATAGCCTTTGTGAAATTAACCAAAGTTCATTCCAGAGACAAATAAAAAACACAGTTCTGCAGTGACAATTACACACACACACACACACACACACACACACACACACACACACTTCTCCATAGCCTTTGTGAAATTAACCAAAGTTCATTCCAGAGACAAATAAAAAACACAGTTCTGCAGTGACAATTCCATTCACCTTTAAAGAAAGAAAACAAGAATAACTTAAAAGTCTAAATGTTTGGTTTCAGGCTATATTTTAATTTTTGTTCCCCTCCAATCAATCTTGAAAACCTATTTTAACTTTTAAAATATAAGACTATGCTATATCAAAGGAAGAAGCTCTAACCTAAAACACCAGAGTCTAACGGAAAAACGGGCCTTCAGATGATGGGATTGTTGTGCCTGTGATTTATACTAAGGAAAAATAAAATCAATTTCATTGAAATTACCTGTTTATATTGTTTATAAAACCCTGTTTGGATCCTATACAAACTGATTTCTTATAAAATGACATCCTTTTCCTGTGAAGAAAGCCTGGGAAGTGATTTTATGCCATTTAGAAACAAACATATGTTCTTAACTAAAGTTTATGCAGGCATTCTGTCTCTAAACTGACCAGGTCATTGTCAATACTTCCTGCGGTTTCTGGAGATTATTTCCACTACTCATTCTCACCCTCTTCAGACAAGCTGAGCACCAGATTTGTGAAGTACCTATAACACTATCCTCAGCAGTAAGTCTGCATATGGCTCCAGAGTTTTGTTCACATCTTGCTAGGCTAGAACTTTCTCTCTCATTCCCTTTAGTCTGTATAACAGACACACTGAACATGTATGTAAAATATAACATGTTGAACCAGAATTCCTCAACTGCTTATTCTCCCAGAGGAACTTCAGAGTTTAACTGTCAAGTAACAACCACAACAAAACCAGGAAAAAACACATTTATAATATTCATAGTTCTTGTTCAAAAAATGTGAAATACTTGCCTATTTATTCACCACCCCCTTTTCTATGTTTTGTGTGTGTGTGTGTGTGTGTGTGTGTGTGTGTGTGTGTGTGTGTGTGTGTGTGTAGTTTTCTTCATTTAGGACCCAACTCTTTCTAGGAATGCTTATTTCTAATTGTTATAATGTTTTGTCCATGCTTGAGGAATGGCATTTCACCTTCTAATTGACTACTGGAGTTACACAGAAAGCTGCTGATTTTTTACATAGAAACTTCTTATTTTTAACACTTTTTGATTTACAGAAAAATTGTGAAAATAGGGCAGAGAGTGTCCATATATCCTGCATCCAGTTTCCCCTACTGGAACACCTTAAATTATTATCATACATTTGTTACAGAAAATGAATGAGTATTGATGTTATTATTATCTAAAGTCCTCAGCTTTTACCCAATGTCCTTTTTGTGTTCCAGAATCCTATCTAGATGCCATATTACATTTTATTATCATCTCCTTAAGCTCCTCTTGACTGACTGTTTCTCAAACTTTCCTTGCTTTTGATGACCTTGACAGTTTAGAGAAGCACAGGTCAACATTTTGTAGAATGTTCTTCAATTGAGATTTCTGTGATGTTTTACTCATGATTAGCCTCGGTTTATACAAACTGAGGAGAAAGATCACAGAGGTAAAGTGCCATTCTCCTCACATTATACCAGGAGCACATACTGTCAATATTCCTTAACAAAGTTAAGTGATGCTAACCTGACCACCTGGCTGAAATAGTGTTTGTCAGACTTCTCCACTGTAAAGTTACTCTTTGTCCCTCCTTTCCATACTGTACTCCTTGGAAGGGAGTCACTATGCTGAGTCCACTCTTGAAGAGTGAGGAGGTATAGTCTACCTCCTTAAGGGCAGAACATCTACACAAATAATTTCGAATTGTTTGGTGTAAGTGATGCGTCTCATCTCCCTATTTCTTTATTTACTCAATTACTTATTTATATCAGAATGAACTGAGGATATTTATTTTACACTTTGAATGATCAACCAATACTATCTTATTTAAGTACCCCGTATTTTACAGGATTGGCCATTAAGAGCTCTTTCTGATGGCTCCTATGTCCCTTCAATGTACTCCTATCATTGTGCTGTTTTCTGGCACTAGAAGGTGGTAGGGCGATAGACAGATAGATAGATGATAGATAGATAGATAGATACATAGATAGATGATAAAGATAGGAGTATCTATCTATATCTATCAACCATCTATATCTCTATGTCTATCTATTATCTATCATCTATCTAATCTACTATCTATCTATCATCTGTCTATCTTGTCTCAGTCTTAGAATCAGACATTTTTCCAAGAAGTCCTGATTCTTTGTATTAGAAACCAAGATCTGAGTGCTTGTTGTGCTTATGGCTACTGGGGTGTAGTTGAGTCTAGATACTCTTAGCTAAGAGAACAGAAACATATACTTGTATATACAAATGTTTGTATATACACAGATCTATAAATACTCCAGTATGTTAACCATCTGCTAAACATAAGTTCATACTGATGTCTCCAACTCTAATCCATTACCATGTGGATTATTCTAGCCTCAATCCCTTGTTTACTTGTAATCTCCATTTCCAACTCTGAGAAACCTTGGTCCTACTTCGCCATCTATTTACTTAATTGTTCAAATCCAGTATACACGTATAGCAGTATTGGAAGCGTTAGCCAGTACCCCTATGGGAAACAACTTTTAACTAAAATGCAGTGCTTATTTGCAGTTCCTTTTGGCTTTAGACTTATCTATCCGTATCTGAAGTTACTTAGGCCACTGCTTATTCCCTCTACCCTCTTCAGTGAGGTTCTTTCATAAATGTGTACTACAGATAGATAATTTTGTCACATTCAACTTTCCATTTTAGGATCCTCTGACTGCATAAATATATTTTCTTTTCAATTTGCATACATTAAGTTTCATTCTTTCTACTGTAAAGTTTTATAGGTTGTGAAATACATAGTAACATATAATTAATGTTATAGTATCACACAGAATAGTGTCATTGCCCTAAAATAATCTCCTGTGCTTCATCAATTCAACCTTCTCTCCTAAACCCTAAAGTCTTAAAATCACTGACATCTACCAGCATTATAGTTTTCTATTTCCAGAATGTCATATGTAGCCTTTTACGACTTCACTTAGCAATATGAATTTAAGATCCATCCATGTTTTTCGTGGCTCGATAGCTCATTTCTTTTTTATGACAGGATAATATTTCATTGACTAGACATACCTCAGGTGATTTATCCAATCACTTGTTGCAGAGCACCTTCATTGCTTGCAGTTTGCAGCAGGTGGAATTTATGAATAAACTGCAATAAACATTTTTATGTAGGTTTTTGTGTAGACATAAGTCTTCAACTCATATTTGGTAAAAGCCAAATACCAGGATTCTTGGATCACATGTTGAGCTTACGTTTACCTTTGTAAGAAACTGCCAAACTGTCTTCCAAAGAGTCTTTCTTATTCTGTTTTACATTCCCACCAGGAACCTATGAGTGTTCCTATTGTGCTGCACCCTTGCCAACAACTTCTATTGTCAGGGTTTTTTTGTTGCTTATGTGCAGGTGTTTTCTGTGTGTGTTTTTGTTTGTTCTTTAGTCACTCTAATAAGTACGTAGTGGGATCTCATTGTTATTTCAATTTAAACTCCATAATGAGACATTATATTGGGTATATTTTCATATACTTACTTATATGCTATTTATATATCTTTTTTTGGTAAAGTGTCTGGATTTTTTTTTTTAATACAGGGTTTTTTTTAAAGTATTTTATTTATTTATTTATTTAATTTATTTGGCTGCTTCAGGTCTTACTTGTGGCACACGGGCTCAGTACTTATGGCGCGTGGGCTTAGTTGCATGTGGGATCTTAGTTCCCCAACCAGGGGTTGAACCCATGTCCCCTACATTGGAAGGCAGATTCTTAACCACTGGACTATGAGAGAAGTCCCTGCATGGATGTTTGACTCATTGTTTAATTGAGTTGTTTGTTTTCTTGTTGCTTTAAGAATTCTTTGTATATTTTGGATACAAGTCCTTTATCAGAATGTGTTTTGGAAATATTTTCTCCCAGTTTGTGGCTTGTCTTTCATTTTCTTAGCAGCGTATTTTGTAAAACATAAGTTTTTTAAAATTTAAATAAAGTCAAACATCAATTTTTAAAATGAATTATGCTCTTGATGTCACATCTAAAATCACTGTTAAATCCAAATTTATGTACATTTCTCATTTCTCTTATAAATTTTATAGTTTTGCACTTTACATTTAGGTCTATGATCCATTTTTAGTTAAATTCTGAAAAAGGTATGATGTCTGAGAGAAGATTTTTTGTTTTGTTTTATTGTTCTTTTCATATGGACATCTAATCATTCCAGCACCATTTGTTCAAAAGCCTATCCTTTCTTCATGGAATTTCTTTTGATTCTATTTCAAAGATCAGTCACCGTATTTATTTAGGTATATTTCTAAGTTATCTATACTGTTCCATTGATCTGTGTATCTACTCTTTCCCCAATATCACACTCTCTTGATTATTATTTCTTTACAGTAAGTATTGAAATCTGGTAGTGTGAGTCCTGCAACTTTTTTGTCCCTTTTTAGTATTGTATTGGCTCTTCTGGGTCTTTTACCTTTCCATATATACTTTAAGTTTAGTTAACTGATACTTACAGAATAGCTTGCTGGAATTTTGATTGTGATTGCATTAAATCTATAGATCAGGTTGGGAAGAATTGACATTCTAACAATATTAAGTCTTTGAATCCATGAACATGGAATGTCTCTCCATTTATTTAAATTTTATTTAATGTCTTTCATCATAGCACTACAGCATATAATCCTGTATATATTTTGTTAGATTTATACCTAAGCATTTCTTTTTCTTCTTTTTTACTAGTTGCCAGAAGATTTTATCATAAATAAATGGATGTTAGATTTTGTCATCCCCTCCCACCTCCCCACTCCCTGCATCTATTGATGTGATCATGTGATTTTTTTTCTTTAGCTTGTTGATGTTATAGATTACATTGATTGACTTTCAACAAAATCAAAAGTTGTTTTTTTAAAATAATCAATATAATGATAAAACTCTAGCTAGGCAAAACAAGAAAAAAATGGAAAAGACATAAATTACCAATATCAGAAATGAAAGAAGAGACATCAATACTCATACCATGGACTTTAAAATGATAATAACAGAATACTTTGAACAACTCTATGCCTACAAATTCAATAACCTAGATGAAATGAGCCAATTCCTTGAATGACGCAAACTATCAAAACTCACACAAGCAAAGATAGATAGTCTAAATAGACATATACCTATTAAATGAATTGGATCAAATATAAATAACCTTCTTCTCCATTAAAACACCAGGCCCATATAGTTTCACTGGTGAATTCTACAGTCATTTAAAGAAGATGTGATACCAGTTCTCCACAATCTTTTCAAGAATATAGTAACAGAGAGAACATTAAAATTCATTCTATAAGGCCAGCATTACCCTAAAACTAAAAGTAGATAAAGACATTACCAGAAAGGAAAACTGTAGACCAATATCTCTCATGAATATACATGCAAAATACTCTCAACAAAATATTAGCAAGTCATATCCAAAAATGTATAGAGAGAATTACACACCATGACCAGATAGAATTTATCCTAGGTATTCAGGACTGGTTCAACACTTGAAAATAGGATGCCCTCTAACTTTTCTTTTTTAAAAAAAATTGTATAAGGCATGTCACTCTTTTGCTTTGAGGCACTGAAGATTTTTCCTCTATCATTGAAGGCTAATGATTTTACAAGGACATATAGCATAGCAAAATAGAGCAGTATTTTCAAGAAACTTATAGTAAGAAGGATAAACCTTGGCTACTAGAGCTAAGGATAGGTCACTAAGAGTAATGGGTCCTTAATGTGTGCCATGTTGTTAAGTAAATATGCCCAGAGTAACACCTAGCTTTTCATTTACTTACAAAAGATAAGGTTTATAATCAGAGAGAGTCAGTATAGGCGGATGTTGAAGAGTTATTATTTTGAAATCAGTGGTGGTATTTTAACTTTCTGGGTTCAGTTGGATTGGTTCTCAGATGTTTATTTAGTAAAAAAAAAAAAAAAAAAAAAAAAAAAAAGATGACTTGCTGGTTCAGACATGTTTGGTACCCACTTTTACAATAGATAGTTGACTCATCTTGAGTAATTTTGAATATGGGATATATCTTTAGATAATGTCCTCCCTCCAATGACAGTTGACAACTGAGATAATAAACAGTTGTTTGAAAACATCAGAGCTTTTCTTACTTTGTGAGAAGCTCTATGGTCATTATCAGTCAGTAGATAGAGTTAGTGCTAAACTGTCCAGATCAATGGAACATAAGAAGTAGTCATCCGTATTCTGGAGCAGAGAATTTGTTTGATATAAGATTCTGGAGAAATAGGATAGAATTTCATAAATCATAACTTGAAGCATAATTTTCCAGTTAAATTGTTGACTTTTTCTCAAGTGAAAGCAACTAAGTTGTTTGGATATGCTTATCCATAGGGGTCTTAAAGAAAGCTGAACATAAATCTACTATAGTAAAGAATTTGGCTACAGCTTGATCCAAAGTGTATTGTTTATTTTAGGTATTACTGAGAAGCAAGGTATAACTATTTGTTAATTGCTTTGCATATCTATGACAAATCTATAGCCTTAAAAATGAGGTGTTTTTTTTTTAATTAGCTTAGCATATTACAAGCACTAGTACAAAGGTACAGAGATATTTTTTCTAGTATCTTTCTCAATTTTTTTTTCTGGTTACTGTTGACTGGAGACTTTCCTTGGCTTTAGTTTTAAAATATTGGAAAGTTTAGGTAACAAGTTACAAGTATTAAATTGGACTCTTATGGGCTCTGCTCCAAATATTCTGCCTAAGACTTGGAGTTTTTGCTTGTAGGGATTCTGAGACCATAGCTAAGTCTTTGGTTATTTCTTGAATTATACATAGTATAAGTCTACTGACTTCCAGATCAGCTATAATTTGATTGTATGTTGGAGAATTTTCTGGGACTTCTAAAAATAGTTCTTCTTCAGTACATTTTATCTGGTAGTTCCATTTGCAAATACTACTCTACCTATTAAATGTGCAGGTTTTTATCAAACAGAAGAGGAACTGTTCTCCTGTAATAGTCCTAAAGTAAAATTTTCATGTTGAGACATGGAGAAGCACTTAGGATAGCTAGAATTCTCCCTATTTGAGTGAATTTAGTAATCAAAGGGATAGGATGTTCTGTTAGTGGGGTTAATGATAGATACAGTGACATGTAAAATAAGAAAGCTATTGATATATAGCTGTAACCTAATCAAAATTATCCATATGTCTTTTTTTTTAATGGAACACTTTCATAATTTTGAATAGATACAAGAAGGAAAAACATTCAGGGTTAAAACAAAAGTTACATGGAAGTAAAGAAAGCAGAATAAATAAACACATTATTGCAAGGGTATTGATTTGTAGTGCACCTCCAAATCAATAGGTCTAATTATATTTGATGAAGACCTATATACATATAGGCCTTAGAATAACAAAATAAATTCATAAAGTGAAAAAATTATGTATTTATCTTTGAATCAATTGTATTAAATTCATTGTTTTCATTCATTCAGTTTTACTTATGTTTCAAAATAATTGATACACTAGTTACAATCTGAAAATTAAACCAAGAAAACAATTCCATTAACAACATCAAAAAAATAAAGTATTTAGGAATAAATTTAATAAAGGAAGTATAAGCTTTGGCGACCAAAACCATAAAACATTGCTGAGAGAAACTGTCACAGATCTAAATAAATGGAGAGACTTTCCATGTTCATGAATTGAAGAACTTTATATTAAAATAGAAATTCTCTCCAAATTGATGTATAGATTTTATGAAATCCCTAT
Source organism: Physeter macrocephalus (assembly GCF_002837175.3). Classification (NCBI taxonomy): domain Eukaryota; kingdom Metazoa; phylum Chordata; class Mammalia; order Artiodactyla; family Physeteridae; genus Physeter; species Physeter macrocephalus. The sequence goes on from NC_041225.1 coordinate 41,638,716, forward strand.
ATAAATCTTAGTAAGATTTTCTGCTGTAATTGATAAGCTTATCTTAAACTTTATATGGAAATGCAAAAGACCCAGAGTAGCCAAAAACTCTTTAAAAAGAAAAATTTGGGGAGACTTATGCTGCCTGATTACCAAGTATATTGTAAAGCCACAGTAATTAAGTAGTGTGGTATTGGCATACGGATGGCCATATCAATTAATGGAGTTGAATTGATAGTCTACAAATAAACTCTTAAATTTATGGTTAATCAATTTTTAACAGAGGCCAAGACAATTCAATGAGAAAGAATAATCTTTTCTGCAAGCAGTGTTGGGATAATTGGATATCCACATGCAAAACCAAACAAACACACACACAAAAACTTAAATTCCTTATCTCATGCCACATACAAGTATCCACTCAAAACAAATAATATATCTAAATGTAAGAACTAAAACTATAAATTTTTAAGAAGAAAACATAAGAGAAAACCTTCTTTTATTTATTTTTTTGGCCACGCCATGCCGCATGCAGGTTCTTAGTTCCCCAACCAGGGATCGAACCTGCCCCGCTCCCCCGGAATTGGAAGCACAGAGTCTTAACCACTGGACCACCAGGGAAGTCCTGAGAAAATCTTCTTGACCTTAAGTTAGGTAAAGAGGTTTTAGATACAACACCAAAAGCATGAGCCATAAAATAAAAATGATACATTGAACTTCATAAAAGATAAAATTGTACTTATAATTATGCCATTAAAAATAAAATATTATAGAGTACTAGGAGAAAATATTTACGAATCTTATATCTGATAAAAGACTGGTATCTAGAATACGTAAAGAATACTTAGAACTCAATGAGAAGACAAAGTATCCAATTAAGATTGGATAAAGCTTTTGAATATATATTTCACAAAATAAGACATACAGATGGCTAATAAGCTTTTGAAGTGTACTTACGATCATTAGTCATTGGAGAAATGTAATTTAAAACCACAATGAGATACACCCACTGACTGTAATAAAAAGACATACAATGTCAAGAGTTGGTGAGGATGTGGATAAACTACAACCACCATTGTTTTGAACACACATTTCCAGTTTCTTCTACATATTAGTACTCATAAAACCCAGCAATTTCACTACTAAGACTCTAACAGAGAAAGGAATACATATATCTACACAAAGACCTGGATGTGAATGTTTATAGCAGCATCATTATTATTATAGCCCAAATTGAAAACAATCCAAATATCTATCAACTGGGAAGTGGATAAGGCAAATGTGGCACATGCATACCATTAAATAATATTCACTAATAAGAAGGAATATTTGAAATACTGATCAAGCTACAATATGGATGAACCTCAGAAACATTATGGTCAGTAAAACAGATCTCTCTCTCACAACACACACACACACACACACACACACACACACACACACACACACACACACACACACACACACACACACACACACCCCAGTCCCAACTCATCTGTCCTGAAGATAAACATGCTTTCTTTAAACCCTAAAACCTGTCTTCCATTAATTCTGCTTCTCAGAGTTATGTAACTGATGATTCCATTTATATGAAATATCCAGAAAAGGGGAATTTGCACTTGCAGAAAGCAAATCTTTGGTAGTTTGGGCTTGAGTGGGGAGTGAGGTTTGTCTGAGAATGGGGTCATGGGGATTTGGGGGAGTGATGGAATTGTTCTAAAACTGAGTTGTGTTGATGGTGTTAAAGTTATAAACTTAATAAAAATCACTGAATTATATTCCTAAAGTGGGTGGCTCAATTTTATGGTATATAAATTATAGTTCAATAAATTGTTAAAATAATGTACTAGGTATAATATTTTCTCTCTTTTAAAATATAAACTATTTGAAGATAGGTTAATTTTATGATACCTAAGAAAGGAGAATTTATCACTTATATATTCTAGAGAAGTCTTGCCAGAACTTCATCATTTAGTCTTTTCAAATAATGAATTTGGTTTTCTAAACTAACTTTATTATGTTTCTTTGTATATTACTTCATTAACTTAAAATATCTTTATTGATAAATTAATATATAAAATTCAGCCTGCTATAGTCTAAAACTCAGTGTGGTCTTTAGTGTACTGACAGAGTTGTGCAACCATCACTACGGTCTAAGTTTAGAAAATTTTCTTCATATCAAAAAAACCCCCGCATATTCATCATTAGTCACTCCCCATGCTTTCCCTTTCTCTCCTAGGCTAAGCAACCACTAATCTATTTTAGGTCTTTATAGATTTGCTCATTCTGGACATTTTGTATAAACAGAATCATACAATACGTGATATTTTGTGACTTGCTTCTTTCATTTAGTGTGATATTTCAAGGTTCATCCAAGTCATAGCATGTATCAGTGTTTCACTGCTTTTTATGGGAAATAACATTCCATTTTATGGATATGCCACATTTTATCTTTCAATTGTCAGTTGATACATATTAGAGCTGTTTCCACTCTTTAGCTATTATGAATTATGCTGCTATGAACATTCATGTACAAGTTTCTGTGTGAACTTATCTTTTCAATTCTCTTGGCTATACACCCAAGAGCGAAATTTCTGGTTTATATGGCAACTCTATGTTTAATTTTTTGAGGAACTGACACACTGTTTACCAAGGTGAATACACCAGTTTGTTTTCCCATTAACATTGTTTGAAGATTCTAATATCTCAATATCTTTGCCAACACTTGTTATTGGCCTGTCTCTGATTGTAGCTGTCTTTGTGATTGTGAAAGGTTATCTTACTGTGGTTTTGATTTGCATTTCCCTATGACTAATGATGTTGAGAAACTTTTCAGGTGCTTATTAACCATTTGTATATATTATTTGGAGAAATGTCTATTCAAATGCTTTATCTGTTTTTTTGAGTCATTTTAAAAAAATTGTTGAGCTGAAAGAATTTTTTGTTTATTCTAGATACAAGTCTCTTAACAGATATATAGTTTATAAATCTATTTTTCATATTTTGTTGGTTGTCTTTTTCTTGACTGTATCCTTTGAAGCACAAATTTTTTTAGTTTTGAAGCAGCTCAATTTATCTATTTTTTCTTATTATAATTATGATTTTAGTGTTATAGCTAAAGAAACTTTGCCTAACCTAAGGCTATGAAAATTGCACCCATTTTTTTCTAAATGTATTGTTTTATATTTACATTTAGGTCCTTGATTCTTTTTAAGGTAATCGTTGTATATGGTATAGGATAGGGGCCCAAACCCAGTTTTTTGCATGTGAATATCCAGTTGTCTCAGCACTATTTGTTGAAAAGACTGCTCTTTCCCCCATTTAATTATCATGATACCCTTGTTGAAAAATCAGTTTTTGATGATATGTGTATGGATTTATTTCCGGACCCTTCAATTCTATTTCATTTATCAATATATCTATTGCTACTTATTTCAGTATTTTTTTTTTTTGTGGTATGCGGGCCTCCCTCTGCTGCGGCCTCTCCCGTTGCGGAGCACAGGCTCCGGACGCGCAGGCTCAGCGGCCATGGCTCCCGGGCCCAGCCGCTCCGCGGCATGTGGGATCCTCCCAGACCGGGGCGCGAACCCGGTTCCCCTGCATCGGCAGGCAGACGCGCAACCACTGCGCCACCAGGGAAGCCCTATTTCAGTATTTTTTAACTTGTTTCATTTCATTTATTTTACTTTCTTAAAACTTACTCTGCTGAATTCTTTTAGTTTTTAAGTATAATGATTAGCTAATTCATTTTCAAATATTCATACAATACTAAAATGCATTTAAGACTATGAATTTGCTTCTAATTTCCACTTTGCTGGAATCTGAGTAAGGCAAACATTTTTAAAAAACAAAAACAATACAAACATCTAACAATTTTTACTTTGGTCTTCGTTTTAACCCATGGACTATTTAGAATCCTGCTTTACTGCATTCACACATATTTTATTTGTTTATTTGGCTTTCATTTTATTGTTTTTTTTTTTTTTTTTTTCATTTTATTGTTGATTATTGTTTTTCTTTTTTTAATTCTGGTAATAGATATGTTCTGTATAATCTTTTTTTGTTGTTGTTGTTCTGTATAATCTTAATCCATGGGAATCTGTTGCAAATATCTCTTTTATAAAAGACTACGCTATGAATAGTTTTCTGACTGCTGCTTTGAAAGCTTTCTGAGGAACACTTACCCAGAAACAGATTGTAAACAGTCTTTAGTTACTAGAGATTCTGTAGTGTCTTAGGAAAATTATTCACAGTTCCAGCACCAAGGAATATTTTCCTGGGCATGTAACTGATATTCCCTATGGCTTGGGGCCCTGAGGTTCACCTCCAGCTTCACTACAAGAAGTAAACATGGATCCAGAGTTCAAGCTTTCTACTGTACATGGATCTGATGTGGATATTCCTTTGGCATTTAATCTCCAGGCCCTAATGGTGATATCAGAACCCCTAGGGCAAAGCAGCCTCATCTCTCACTCACCACTAAGTGCTTTCTTTCCACTTTTCTCTTTCTTTTATTAAATGCAAATATGCATTTTTAATGTGTATTGTGTGTTTATACATTTTATATAGCATTACTATGCGTTTAAAACAAGAAGTGGAGATTTAAGCCTATGCCCAAATTGCCCTTTTAACTCAGAAGCTTAGTGGATTGTTTTTTAAATGCATTATGCAGATTGATCTACTAGGATTTTATGCCTTCTGCATGAAAATTGGTCTATAGTTCTGTCTTCATCATAGAGTTTAACGAATTTATTTATTTTTCCCTTAGAGAAAGAATATAATCTGAAATCGCTTTATAAATCTCCAGTGTGATAATTAAAGTTGGTATAAATATTCAGGGTAGATGTAGATTGAACACGCACAGTAGTGCTTGAGGTATTTCCCCAATCACAGCCCAGAATGTACTCAATTTTATCTACCATCACATTAAATAATTATTTCTAATTATGTGAGACTTTAATTTAGAACATTATTTCCTTTCTCTTATCACTGCAACTATACACTTCACTACATCTACTGGGGTTAACAAAAATTCTCTTTGCAATCTAATCCTCTTTGTCAGCTAAAAGGAAGAGAAAATAAATGCAGGTATGGTATGTGCTGAAAGTTGGAATCAGAGGAATATACTATTTAAATAATGATTAAATATGTAGTCTAAATATGTAGTCTATCTCCATAGATAGATTTTGTATACAATATGTAAACTAGACAATAATTATTGCTTTTAACTGAACAGGAACTAGGTACAAATTGGTTCATAACTGGTTCTTAAGGTCACATAGCCTATTTGATCCAAATTTGGCATTACTCCATTCATTCCATTATACCTACTGCACTGCCAATACTAATGGCTAATTCCTAAACTTCATAGAGCAATTAATCTCTGTCACTAACTGTAACATCACTGAATGTGGGATTTGTTCACCCTTTAATTCAATGAATCTCTCTAGTGACTAGATGTCTGCTCTTCCTTTCACCCCTGGGATCCTGAAGATATCCTGCTTACCAATCTTATGGTATGTGTGGTATATTAAATTATTGTTCAGCATATATTCTCTACCTTCCTTTGACCTATTTGGGAAGAATATATTTCTGTGCTCCTCTGATATTGTGTGTAGACATGTGGCAAGTAGTACGTAAATGGACATAATGTAAACAGAGGCCTGAAATGGTCTTGCACAAATGTGTCTCTTTTCTTCAGCCTCTGCGACTGCCAAGACAAGCATATAGCATATGTAGTCCATTAAATAAACTCAAATAAGCTATAATGAAATATAGAAAAGAAACATATCTCAAAAAGAACTGTTGGTGCAGCTTTAGTACATGATTAGTATAAATTCATAGAAAACTTACAAACTCTTTGAGAAGGCTGAATTTGCAAATGCAATACCAACCTGATGTAAAGAGTCCTAGACCACTGAAGTCATGAAAATATCTCTGGGCCCTCAACTTTCAACAGACAGGAAGCAGACTATGAAATCTGCTCAACCATCAATAAGGGAATATTCTCTATGGACTCTCCAGCAGTGGCTCAATAGGGTGATAGCAAAGTAAGAATGTTCCAGAGCATGAGTCAAAAGGTATAGAAAAAAATAAACCAGGGAACCCCCTCAAGAAGCAGAATCAGGGCCTAATCAAAAAACCTTTCCTACCCTCAACATAATGGTATCTGGCAAATTTGCCCACTGGGATTTTGGAATTTCTATGGACTGGTGATGGCTATAAACCTCCCATCATTCCACTTTCTAATAGGAGTGTTTATTGAGGTTATATTCTCCATTCCACTACTGTATGATGTATATCTATATCTATAGCTATGTCTATGGTCAAAATATATTTATCTTTACAGTTAATAGGTCTCTAGTGTCTTTTTTAAGGAGGTAAGGGAATATTCAAAGGTTCAGTGGAAGAAAAGTTTGGTGTAACTTTCATGAATAAATCTGCACAGCTGAGCAATAGTTGGTGCTTCTTTGTCTCCAGGAGCAGGTAGTGAGTGCATCCTAGTCTCTGAACTAAGTTATCCTCTGTGGCAAAATAGAAATATTCTCAAAGGTTTAAAAGTTACCTTTTCAATGTCACTAGTTAAATTTCTTAGAGGTAATATCCTCCTCAGCATCCCTCACCTCTACCAGTGAGATAATGCTAGCACTCATCTATTTGTTAAAATTAAAAAAAAAAAAAAGTTTCCACACATTGCCAAATATCTCCTGGAGGGCAAAATCACTCTCTATTGAAATCCACTGACCTAGATAGTTTGTTAAAATGCGAATAGAACAAATGTCCCTCCTTAACTCACCAAGTAAAATAAAACACACTTAAAATAACACAGTCAACACATTAGAAATAAAATTCAGTGTCATTATCGCAACCAACTTGGACCCACACCATCTGACTCCATCTCCCAGCTATCTTTCCAACCTCACCTTCATTGACTCTTCTCCATCTTCACTGCTCTTCAGCCGTTTAAGCCCTTACTTTTCCTGGGAAAGGCTAAGCACACCCCAACTTCAAATTCTTATACTTGATGTTTTCTCTCTCTGGAATGTCGTTTCCCCAAAAATTCACATGCCCTGTACCTTCACTTCAAGTTTCACCTCCTATTATTTTCTGTCTTTCCACTAAAATATGAGCTCTGTGAGGACAGGAACTTCATCTTGTTTGCTGCTGTTACCTTATAACTTAACATAGTGCCTTGTACATGGAAGGCACTCAATGTGTTTCTTGAATAAACATTTTAAAGAATAAATAAATTCCTACAAATTAATAATAAAAGAGGTAATTTTAAAAAAGAGGCTATTAATAAAGTATATATACAATAAATATAAACAGGTGTTAATATAAAAAATAATCAGAGAAATAAAATTTTAAAGAAATACATTCCGTAACAAATCTATAAGTTTGGCAAAAGATTCCAAAATAAATATATAGGCAATGATGACAGGAAAGAAAAAACTCTTATGCCCAGGTGCTAGTGGTGTTCTATGTATAAATTTTTTTTTACAAAAACAGAAAGAAAATAAGTTAAACATAGCCAGCATGCCTCTATCTGTAGGGCACTTTAAGAATATGACAAAACCAACAAATTGACTAATGAAAGGCAAGAATGTTAGAAGCATAGCATTTAAAAGTGTTTATGAATGCAATAAATGGAATAATTAACACTAAAGTTAATGAATTGATCAAAATACCAATTAAAAGATAGATAAAACATGCATTTAGAGTAGTGTGCAGTAGGTTATGTCTGGTCATTGCTGTCACTATAAAAAAGAGACTAATTTTTAAAAAATAATATATTTTAAATATGTACCAACTAGGAGAGCAATAGGAAAATGACAAACTAAATTTCAGAGGCAAAGAAATTTTGCAGTGTGAGCTGATAAACACAAGGCATCCTCCTTCACCCTCCCCCAAACTCCTGCCCAGGGTATATGCAGACACAAGTTAAAATAAATAGAAAAATTATATCAAAAATTATATCATCTCAATAGATGCAGAAAAAGTGTTTGATAAGATTAAACACTTATTTATAATAAAAACAACAGCAATAACTCTAGTTATTTATTTATTATTTATTTTTGGCTGCGTTGGGTCTTCACAGCTGTGCACAGGCTTTCTCTAGTTGCGGCAAGTGGGGGCTACTCTTCGTTGTGGTGCGCGGGTTTCTCCTTGTGGTGGCTTTTCTTGTTGTGGAGCACGGGCTCTAGGCATGCAGGCTTCAGTAGCTGCATCATGTGGGCTCAGTAGTTGTGGCGTACAGGCTTAGTTGTTCCACAGCACGTGGGATCCTCCCAGACCACGGATCGAACCCATATCCCCTGCACTGGCAGGTGGATTCCTAACCACTGCGTCACCAGGGAAGCCCCAGTAGCAATAACTCTTATCAAACTAGGAATAAAAGTGAACTTTAAAAAAATTTGGTGAAGAATATGTAAAAAATCCTAAGGCAAACAATACATGTACTGTTGAACTATGGAACAAATTATTTCTGAGTTTGGGAATAATGCAAAAAATTCTATTTTCATCACTTGTATTCAGCATTGAACTGGATGTCCTAGCTGGTAGGATAAGGAAAGAAAAATAAACAAAATTAATAATGATTAAAGAAATATAACTGACAATACTTCAGATCTCATTACTATGTATCTGAAAGTGCAAGAGTCTACAAACAAATAATCAAAATTAAGAATTAAATTTAGGGCTTCCCTGGTGGCGCAGTGGTTGAGAGTCCACCTGTCGATGCAGGGGACACGGGTTCGTGCCCCGGTCCGGGAAGATCCCACATGCCGCGGAGCGGCTAGGCCCTTGAGCCATGGCCACTGAGCCTGCACGTCCGGAGGCTGTGCTCCACAATGGGAGAGGCCACGACAGTGAGAGGCCCGCATACCCCAAAAAAAAAAAAAAAAAAAAAAAAAGAATTAAATTTAGAAAGATTACTGTGTAGAAGATCAATATAAAAATCAATCATATTTTCATATGCCAACAAAAAATTAAAATTAATAAAAAACATAAAGCATCAAAATCATGCTAGATCTTGGAATACCCCAAAAGCAGATCCAAATAAAAGGAATAAGTGCAAAGTTATTAAATTTAGAAAGATTACTGTGAAGATCAATATAAAAATCAATCATATTTTCATATGCCAACAAAAAATTAAAATTAATAAAAAACATAAAGCATCAAAATCATGCTAGATCTTGGAATACCCCAAAAGCAGATCCAAATAAAAGGAATAAGTGCAAAGTTTATAAAAATTAATAAAAAACATAAAGCATCAAAATCATGCTAGATCTTGGAATACCCCAAAAGCAGATCCAAATAAAAGGAATAAGTGCAAAGTTTATAAACTGGAAGATTTAACACTTTAAATATGTCAGTTCTCCTGATATTAATCTATAGATGCAATCTAATTTCAATTAAAATTACAGTGCTTTGTTTTATTGAAAATTGTTAAAGTGTTTGGAAAAAATCAGGTTAAGAACAGCCAAAGTATATTATAGGGATAAGAACAAATCTAGAGGATTTAAACCACTGGACATCAATAACAATTATAAAGCTATGGTAACTAAGGAATTTTGAAATTGGCACAAGGACAGACAAACTGTACAAAACAATAGGGTAGAGTCAAGATAAGTATCCACATCTAGAAAGGTAGGTGATTTACAAGAAAATTGACACTGTAATGAGTGGGGAAATGGTGGTCTTTGAATATATGATGCTGGTTCAAACATATCTGTACGGGGAAACAGAACATTTCTATTTGTTTTATTTTCCTACCTTAAACCGTATACAAAAATTAAATTTAGTTGTAAAGCTAAAACAAGCAATCTTCTAGAAGAACACCAAAAAGAGTACCTTATAAACTTAAGAGTATGTAAACATTTCTTAAACAGGACATACACGGTACTAAACATTAAATAAAAAGCTAATAAATTATACTCCATTGAAAGTAAGAACTTTTGTTTATCAACTATATCACCCAAAGAGTGAAAGGGCAAGCCTTAGACTAGGAGAATATTTGTAATACATAAATCACTCATACCCAGAATACTTTTTAAAATTCCATGAATCAGTAAGAAAATAAAAATAAAACAGATTAAAAGTGGGGATAAGACTTGAATATACATTTCATCAAAGACAGTACTCAACCAGTATAAAGTAATGAACATTATTAATAATCAAGGAACTAAACATTAAGTCCACAGTGAAGCACCCCTATCAGAGTAGTCAAAATTAAAAATATAGGCATTGCTATATGTTGGTGAGAATGTGGAGCAACTGGAATTTTGATACATTACTATTGAATGTGTAAATTTTCAACCATTTTGGAAAACTGGTCATATCTGTTAAAGCTAAATAGAGCCTAGCCTATGACTCAGAAATTCTACTCCTAGGTATTTGCTAAATGGGTATATGCCCACCAAAACACAAACACAAGAATGTCCCTAGCAGCTCTATTCATAATAGCTCAAATCCAAGAACAAACAAATCATGGACAAATAAAGTGTTGCATAACTATACTGTAGAATACATTATAATAATTTGAAAAGATAACAAGGATAAACTGAAGATATACACAAAAACTTCCAATTCCATCTGTAATGGAGTAACAGGCATCAGATTTAATCTCCTACCTTAATCAAGCAGGAAAGTCGAAAACAATATATTAAAAAAAAAGAGAGAGACTTTTTTAATTCTGGAAAACAAAGTATGCAAAACTGAATTTTCTTGGGAGAAGGGAAACAAAAAAGATGACCTCTGTGATTAACCCAGCTTAGTGACTGGAAAAGGCTGTCAGGCCACAGGTGTAAATGGAGAAAATGCAAAAGAATCTAGAAGTCTGTTGATTTAAGAATACAGAAATAAGACTCAGGTAAGCCAAGCTGATTAGACTGCAGTGAAAAATCCTGGAGAGGCAGGAGCTAAAAACAAAGAAAGGTTGTGTGAGCTGCAGAGTTATTCCCTTGAGTATTTGACCGAATACCAATCTGTGGGTTATTAAGAGAAAACTGGATGAGAAGGAAAAGAACCACTAGAAAGCAGTCAATGGCACAATTTCTAGAGGTCACACAGGCTTAGGGATAGTTTTCAAACCAGTTAAAGTGAAAAGACCCCATAATACACACAGCTTAGGGTTTTGAAAAGGTCATTGCCTCATTAGTAAGAATAAATTATCCTTAACCTAAAAATGTCTCTGGATTTGTCCCAATCAAGCCCAAAAGAAAACTCGAAAAATCAATATTATTCCAAGTAATTTAACTACTACATGTCAGAGCCAAATTCAACACTATTTAAAAAAATATTTAAAAAGCTACTGCCAACATGGTAAAGTTAATGATGTCTGACATGCAATGGAAAATTACCAAGCACATAAAGCAGGAAAATATGAACCATAATGAGGAGGAAGACGATCATTAGAAATGGGGAGAGGATAGATAAATTAGAATTGATAGACAAGAATGTTTAGGTCAATATCTTATAATAACCTATAATGGAAAAGAATCTGAAAAAGAATATATATATATTTATACACACACACACACACACACACATATATATAAAATGAAAACAGAAGTGGAGATTCCCTGCCCAGTCTCCCTCCTTTCTCCTTTTTTTTAAATTTTATTTTTTATTGAAGTATACTTGATTGACAGTTTTGTTAGTTAGTTTCAGGTGTACAGCAAAGTGATTCAGTTATACATGCATATCTATCTATCTATCTATCTATCTATCTATCTATTCTTTTTCAGATTCTTTTCCCTTATAAGTTATTACAAAATACTGAGTTGAGTTCCCTGAGCTATACAGTAGGTCCTTGTTGGTAATCTATTTTATTTACAGTATGCAAAGGACTTCAGGGCCATAGGAAACAGAGGAGTTGTGGGGAAGGAAAGAACCTGTTTCCTTTCATCACCACTAGGAGAAATCTGCTTGGTGACAAGCAAGCCTGCTTTGGATTACTAAATGAGCAAAAACAAAAACAAAACAAAACAAAAAACCTATGTTAAGTCCTTAAATGTAGTTTTATTTCTTACCTAAATCACTGTTAACCTAATACAGAATTACCTATATAATTAGTGAAAAAAAAATTAACTTTTGAGTGGGTTCATTTTTCAACCATTGGAACACCAAAATTTATGAAAATCACAGCATGATTGCATAGATAATTAGTTCTGTTACTATATTAGTCAGTGCTAAATTTCTAACTAGGTACAGAAAATACCTATTCTATTGAATATTCCTTTAAAGGCAAGAACAAGAAAAAACACATTGATATAATCTAGCATGATCCTCAATTTTTATTTTTAAGGGTCTTGGTTATACTAAGCTATATGTAAATATAATCTTGTCGTCTCAACTCCAAGGTTAGAAAAATTTTTGTATTAAAGAGAAACATGGGCTTCCCTGGCGGCGCAGTGGTTGAGAGTCCGCCTGCCAATGCGGGGGACACCGGTTCGAGCCCTGGTCCGGGAAGATCCCACATGCCACGGAGCAGCTAGGCCCGTGAGCCATGGCCGCTGAGCCTGCAAGTCCTGAGCCTGTGCTCCGCAACGGGAGAGGCCACAACAGTGAGAGGCCCGCGTACCGCAAAAAAAAAAAAAAAAAAAAAAGAGAAACATATGTATATATATATATTTATAAACAACAGTATTATTTTTTATATAAAATAAGTATAAATAGAACCAAATTTTATAGGTGATAACACCCTGAAGTGTTGTGTATATCATAATAAGAATTAACCTATTAAGTTTTATAAATTATTGCTAAAATAGCCCTAACATTTCAGGGGCTTAATTTTGTTTTATGGTATCAAGGTAGTTTAATAATATTACTTACGCTTTGATTTAAACCCAAGAATTAGCTTGCTCAATCACATAACGTAGACTAAAGGTAATAGTGAATTACCAAATAGTTACAATTACAATGCAATATTTCTTACAAATTAAAATATTATGTATGTATTTTTCGACTTTGCAAATGGTTTTCAAAAGTTATTATGATTACAAAATTCTATTTTAAACTTCTAGACCTTACAGTAACCCGATCCATGTATTTATCAGTGCCAGTCTCAATACTAGTGTGCCTATCTGTTTATTCATATTGACATAATAGAAATAAGGAACAAGCATATGTCTCCAGATGATACACATTTCTTTAGAAAACTTGGGGAACTGAAAGAAGAGGAAGGCTGGGTTACAGTTCCACACTTTCTCTATTGAATTCTTTTATTTTCATAACCTTATTTTCTTTGGAGCATCCAGATTACTTTTCTGCCCAAGGCCTTAAGACAAGTTCCTATTTTTTAACCAGTAAAGAGTTTTGCTTATTTTTTGCTTTTGTTTTCTGAAAGGATTCTGTGACCTATTTGAATCTCTAAGTCTTATTAAAAAGAGTGAAAGTGAATGAAATTGTCCTTCAGTGTCACACAAAGTAGATTTGAGAAACATCTAAGACTACATTTAAAGTAGTTTGTTAATAATGCTTTCTTGTTGATTATTGTTCTTGCTAATTTATTTCATGGTAAATTAAATATCTTAATCATTTAAAAAAGAATGTTTAAAAACTAGCTATTATAAAGTCCTCCATATATTCAAGAAGTTAGAGGAAAATAGGAGCATGATGAGGAAAGAAACAGAAGATAATAAAAAAGAATAGAAGTTCTAGAAATAAAATATACCATGTCTGAAATAAAAAAATAATTTTGAAAAGAATTAATAGAAGATTAAAGCACTGCAGAAAATAAGGATATATGTACTTGAAGACACAGAAATAAATGTTCCAAAATGAAGCAGAGAGAGAAAAAAGACTGAATAATAATTTAAAAAATGACTTATAGGACAACATCAAACAGTGTAGCACACCTGTTATTGGATTGCAGAAAAAGGGAAGTCAGGTGAAGGGAAAAAATTTTTGAAGAAATAGTGGCAGAAATTTTTCATAATTTTCTGTAAACTAAATCTATAGACCAGGAATCTCAATGAACACCAAGGAGAATAATTACAACAATAAAAACAAACAAACAAAAAACACTACACCAGGACACACCATAACTAAATTTGTGGAAACCAGTGGTAAAGAGAAAATCTAAAGAGCAGCCAGAGATAAGAGATGTATTATTATAGAAGATTAAACACACAAATGACAACAGACTTCTCGTCATAACCCCTGTAAGCCATAAGACAGTGGAGTAAAGTTTTCAAAGGATTTAGCCACCACCACCACAGCAAAAAACAAACTAAAAAAAAAAAAAAATCTTTCAACAATCATTGATAAACGTCTAGAACCAGAATATATAAAGAACTCCCACATCTCACCCATAAAAAGACAAACAACCCAGCATTTAAAATGTGCAAAGGATATGAACAGACACTTCTTCAAAGAAGATATAAAGATTCCTTTGTCACAAAGGTGGAGCATGGCTCCCCACATGTAATTGTAGGCTACTCTTAGTGATTTATTTATAAAGAGGATAATATGGAAAGGAGGGAAGGAGTAATTTTACAGTGGGAAAATTTGGCAAACACTACCTTACCTGGATCAAGGTAATCATTATCATAAATCATATTACAGAATATACCTTTTGATATAGTATGTTGAGAATGGCAATTTATCTCTGTTATCCTTCTCCTAAAAATCCATAACCACAGTCTTACCATGAGGAAAACATCAGAAAAATACAAACTGAGGAATATTCTATGAAACACCTGATCCTTATCCCTCAAAACTGTCAAAGTTATCAAAAACAAAGCAAGTCTGATAACTGTCAGAGCCCAAGGAAGCCTAAGGAGACATGATAAGTAAATGTAATGTGGTATTCAACATTGGACCCTGAAATAGAAAGAGAACATTAGGGAAAAAAGTAGTGAAATTGGAATAAAGTATGGATTTAGTAAATAATAATGTATCATAACTGGTTCATTAGTTCACAGTTGTGACAATATACAATAGTAATGTAAAATATTAATAGAAGAAATGCCATATAATATATAGGAAATTTGCAACTTTTCTGTAAGTATAAAACTATTGAAAACTTTAATTAAATTTTAAAAAGATAAGAGAATATGATAAACAATTTTCTAACAAAGGTATCAATTAGTTAAAAGGGACTAATTCCTTGAAAGACACGAACTACATAATTTCACTCAAGAAGAGATACATAAACTAAATAGAGTGATATCTGCTAAATAAATTGAATTCATAGTTTAAAACTTTCAAGCAAAACAGCATTTTAGATTCATTTGGCTTCACTGATGCATTCTACCAAACACTTAAGGAAAAATATAACCTATTTTAAAAAACCCAAAAAAAAATCCAAAAAATAGAAAAGGAGAAAATACTTCTCAATTCATTTTATGAGGTCAGTGTTACTGTGATATCAAATTAGACAAAGGCATTAAAAGAACAGAAAACATGAACATAGATACAGATATTCCTTACAACACTGTAGTAAACAATGCAGCAAAATATATATCAAATGGACATCACAACCAAGATAGATTCACATCATGAATGCAAGGTTGGTTTAAAAAATCAGCACATACAATCCACCATATTAAGATAAGTAAAAAGATCATAAAACAATATGAATGTATGTAGAAAAGTGTTTGCTAGATCTCAACACCCATTCATAATAAAAGCTCTCAGTAACTAGGAGTAGAAAAGAACTTCCTCAACCTGATAAAGAACCTACTTGTGGATACTTATGGATGAAAATTTGTTTTTCCTCTTAAGATTGGAAACAAGGCAAAGATGTCTGCTCTCATCACCTGTTCTCTGATATTGACTGGAGGTCCTAAACACCTAAAGCAAGGCAATAAAAAGAATACCTGCTCTAATATTTTATCTCTTCTGTTTTCCTCTCCCCTTTCATCTCCAGGTAAGAAATAAGGAGAAACAGGCAGACAGAGACAGAGTAAGAGAGGGGGTGGGTACAGGGGGAGGGAGGTTGGTTTTATCTTTTCTCTGAAGCTTCAGTGCCAGCTAATTACACCCAGACTCAACTGTAGCACCATTTTTCTTCAAACAAAGACATTTCCCTTTACTTGATTAATTAAAATGCCAGTGAGAACAATACTTTTACTTTTCACAGAGAATGGAAATATATTTAGGAATCCAGTTTAATCTCTCCTTCCCAAAGGCTGTACAGATACAAGGAGAAGAACAGCTGATCATTATAAAGTTTGGGTTAACTATCGTTTAGCATCTTGATGGAAAAAAAAGTACAGCTACCTATTAAAGACACCTCCTGGTAAACTTCATGCCATGAATCCTTTTTAGATATTCACTTTTTCAGTATTTTCTAACTGCTAATCATGACCCATTAATGCAGCGGTGCCCAACTGTTTTGGCACCAGGGACTGGTTTCATGGAAGACAAATTTTCCACGGACCAGAGGGGGACGGTTTCGGGATGATTCAAGCACATTACATTTATTGTGCAGCTTTATTTCTATTATTACATTGTAATATATAATGAAATAATTATACAACTCACCATAATGCAGAATCAGTGGGAGCCCTGAGCTTGTTTTCCTGCAACTAGATGGTCCCATCTGAGGGTGATGGGAGACAGTGACGCCTGAAGTGTGTGGCTTATGTCCAGTCTACTCCATAAGATGCAGCTTAATTGTCACTTGCCACTCACTGATAGGGTTTTGCTGAGTCTGCAAGCAATTGATTTATTATGGTCTCTATGCAGTCAAACCTCTCGGCTAACGATAATCTGTATTTGCAGCCGCTCCCCAGCATTAACTTCACCACCTCAGCTCCACCTCAGATCATCAGGCATTAGATTCTCATAAGGAGTGTGCAACCTATATCCCTCATGTGTGCAGTTCACAGTAGGGTTTGCACTCCCATGAGAATCTAATGCCTCTGCTGATCTGACAGGAGGTGGAACTCAGACGGTAATGGGAGCAATGGGGAGCGGCTGTAAATACAGATGAAGCTTCACTCAATAGCCCCCTGTTCACCTCCCGCTGTGCAGTCTGGCCCCTAACAGGCCATGGTCCGGTATCGGTCCATGGCCTGGGGGTTGGGTACCCCTGCATTAATGGCTCAAGGCTGTGACATCATTTTTTAAAAATAAAGCAGAGAAGAATATATTAGAAATGAAAATTTCAGTGAGTCTCTCACATATAGTGATATTAATAACTGCTTTCTGCAAACTCTGGCTTGGTCACATATATGTATATATATATTTACATATGGGAGTTTTTGATTACAATATTTAATTTATTTTTATTTCAATTGACAATAAAATGTTCAAAATAAACTACATTAGTTGGTTGCTAATTATTTATTTGAAAAGAATATAGAATTCTCCCTAACAATGGCTAAATGTGTGCTTTAGGGTAAGTTTGTGTGTGTCTGTGTGGTAGAATATATATAACATAAAATTTCCCATTTTAACCATTTAAATGTACTATTAAGTGGCATTAATTACATTCACAGTTTTGTGCAACCACATATCAATATTTCCAAAACCACTCAAAACAGACACTCTGTAATCATTAATCAATAACTCCCCATTCTTCCCTCCACTTGGCCCTTGATAACCTGTAATCTTTCTGTCTCCATAAATTTATTTTTGATAGTATTTTATATAAGTGAATAATAAGATATTTTTTCCTTTTATATCTGGTTTATTTCACTTAGCACAACTTTTTTAAGGCTCATCCATGTTGCAGCATGTATCAGAACTTCATTTTTATGGCTGAATAATATTCTATTATATGCCATATTTGTTAATTTATCTTTTATCTTTGGATGGACACCTGGATTATTTCTAACTTTTGGCTATTGTGAATAATGTTTTTACAGTCATTGGCATACAAGTTTTTGTATCCTTGTGTTCAGTTATTTTGGGAATATACCTAGAAGTGGAATAACTGGGTCAAATGGTAACCCTATGTTTAGCTTTTTAAGGAACTGACCTTTTTCCACAGTGAATATATCAGTTTACTTTCTTACCAATAATGTATGAGAATTCTGGTTTCTCCATATCTTCTTCAACACTTGTTCATTTTATTATTATATTATTGTTATTATTACTGCCACCTAGTGGGTGTAAAGTGGTACTTCTAAGTGGTTTTGATATGCATTTCCCTAATGCTAATAAAATGTTTTTTGTTTGTTTGTTTGTTTGTTTTTCCGGTACGCGGGCCTCTCACTGCTGTGGCCTCTCCCATTGCAGAGCACAGGCTCCGGACGCGCAGGCCCAGCGGCCATGGCTCACGGGCCCAGCCGCTCCGCGGCATGTGGGATCCTCCCAGACCG
>NC_041225.1:41657120-41665643 GCF_002837175.3 Physeter macrocephalus
GACCGGGGCACGAACCCGTGTCCCCTGCATCGGCAGGCGGACTCTCAACCACTGCGCCACCAGGGAAGCCCCAAATGTTTTTTAATGTGTTTACTGGCCATTAGTATACCTTCTTTTTTCTTAATTAAAAAAAATTTTTTTTTAAATTGAAGTATGGGGCTTCCCTGGTGGCACAGTGGTTGAGAGTCCGCCTGCCGATGCAGGGGACACGGGTTCGTGCCCCGGTCCGGGAAGATCCCACATGCCGCGGAGCGGCTGGGCCCGTGAGCCATGGCCGCTGGGCCTGTGCGTCCGGAGCCTGTGCTCCGCAGCGGGAGAGGCCACAGCAGTGAGAGGCCCGCGTACCGCAAAAAATAATAATAATAAATAAATAAAATTGAAGTATGGTTGATTTACATAGCCACTGTTTTTTATTTATTTACTTATTGGCCACACCCTGCAACATGCAGGATCTTAGTTCCCCAACCAGGGATTGAACCCATGCCCCCTGAATTGGGAGTGTGGAGTCTTATCCCCTGGACCACCAGGGAAGTCCCATTTGTATACCTTCTTTAAAGAAGTATCTACTCAAGTCTTCTGTCCATTGTTAATTTTTTTTTAATTTTTGTTTTTCACTTTTGGGAGTTCTTTATATAATCTGGATATTAAACCCTTATCAAATATATGATTGATTTCCTCCCATCCTTTTTAATTTTGCTGTCTTCATTTTATCCATTGTGTTTATATTTTATTAATAAAGTTCTCTGATGCAGAAACATTTAAAAAATTTGATGAAAATCTTATTTCTTTTGTTGCCTATGCTTTATGTGTCATATTTAAGAAACCAAGACCAAATCTAAGATCATGAAGATTTCCCTCTCTATGTTTTCTTCTATAAGTTTTATAATGAAGCTCTTAATATTGTCTTTGATTCATTTTGAGTTACTTTTTCTATGTATTGTAAGGTAAGGATCCAACTATATATATATATAAATATATATATTTTTTGTGGTACGTGGGCCTCTCACTGTTGTGGCCTCTCCCGTTGCAGAGCACAGGCTCCAGATGCACAGGCTCAGCGGGCATGGCTCACCGGCCCAGCCGCTCCACGGCATGTGGGATCTTCCCAGACCGGGGCATGAACCTGTGTCCCCTGCATCGGCAGGCAAACTCTCAACCACTGCACCAACAGGGAAGCCCCCAACTATATTTTTTTGCATGTGAATATCCAGTTTTTCCAGCATCATTTGTTGACGAGACTATTCTTGTCCTATTGAATGGTCTCAACACACTTATTGAAAATTGTGACCATATATATGAGGGCTAATATTTACAGTAAAAAAAATAACACAATCAGTTATAACATGTGTTATATTTTATCTGAGAATCTGGATGCAAAGCTGGAGGGAAACATGCCATCCTAAGTATTTAGCATTGATAAAAGTCTAGGAGTAGGGGGCATTTAGAGTAGGGGGCATTTAAAGGACAATCAATTGCACAATAATTCAGTAAACCCACAAGATGAGCACTGGCAAGCCCCCTACCCTTTCCCGAAAATGTAAAGAGTAGTGCATTTTAAACAACCACCTGAAAGAAAACCAAGCCTAGATTATAAATGTGGCTGTGTATTGTAGAGATTGAAAAAGTACAATTAGGAAGGCAACGACAACTTCTTTAATAAGTAAAAACATTCACAGAGAAAGTAGTTTTAGTTCCACCTCTTTGTAAAACTTTCTCCTGGAAAACTTAAGGAAATGTCATTGCATAAAATATTGGTTTCACAAATACATTAGAATATGGGTCAGGTTGATAAATTATACTGGAAATGGCATAACTACAAGATGTTATGTCTTATAGAGCTACATCAAATGACTGTATGTAGAAAATTAAGCCCCATGCACTTAAAACTGGATTCATTTCTTTCTGATTTTATTGAACAGGATTTACCATTAAAGTGGACACTGAGAGACCTTGATATTTTTACATATCCTCCCACAATTTTCTTTGACACCTTGGAAAGTAATTTAAACTCAATAAAATGAAGATAATTGCACTTACCTCACTGATATGTAGAGGGCATTTATGAGATCATGTCTACAAAGTGATTCAAAGTCTTTGGTTGGTAATATAAATAGCAAGCATAACTATATTTTTCCAGATGTCTAATAATGATAAATGTAAATATGATGAACTGAAAAGTTAAAAGGCTGTCAGTAAAAGTAAAATGTTTTCATTTTAATTGCTAGTCATTTAAATGTTCCCTCTTGCATGTTTGGATTATAGAAAATGCACAGAAGTGTTAATTATGAGTTCCATTTTAATAAGGACATGTCCCCCAAGTTTAGATTCGAGTACTTAACTTCTAGCCAAATAAGGAAAAACTGAACTACCTCTGCTTTGCAATTATGTCTAATAAATCACTGTAGATAAAATAAAGCACAGCATAAATTTTAATGAAACCTATACATTACTTCTTCAAAATGTTTCTTAATATGAAATACAAGATCATTACTTCAGTTCCAAATCCCATTACTCAATTGTCATACCTTCGGTGTGTCTTTATTCCTGAGCTGATAAAGCCAAATACTAATATCCTCCATTCAGTTCCTATCCTGTTAAATATTTCTCAGGGCAGAAATACTTGTAATAAGTCCCAAACTATTTTTAAGTTCAGAGCCTACACTATAATCCTACTACTGTCAACCATTTGTGAATTAAAGTACTTATCTTTAAAACTGAATTGCATTTTACATTAAATGAGCCAGAAAAAGCAATGTTGATTCTAACGGGAACAGGCATGATAATCTCCTGGAAAAGATGCTTTTCAAAGTACTGATTCTTGGCAGCTATGGTGGTTCACTGTCTACTCTACTTGGCCATGGGATAAGCATTGCAGACAGGGACTTTGAAATGAGACCAGACATTAGGTCTGGATTCAATAAATACCAGAGGAAAAGAGGTCACTCTGTGCAGCAATCAGCAGGGTAACTGCATCCTAAAGGACAGCAGAATTTCTTGTCATGTCCCATGAGAGCAGTTTGGGTTGCATTGATCTGACTGGTTATTGTTGGATCTCATCCAACAGGTTGTCAGGATCCAATAGTTGATCATGCTCCACACACACAAATAAGAAAAGCAAGCTGGGACAGAAAAATTCCAGTGACTTCTTGGAATAAGAAAACAAATTTTAGGGCTTCCCTGGTGGCGCAGTGGGTGGGGGTCCGCCTGCCGGTGCGGGGGGCGCGGGTCCGTGCCCCGGTCCGTGGGGATCCCGCGTGCCGCGGAGCGGCTGGGCTCGTGAGCCGTGGCCGCTGGGCCTGCGCATCCGGAGCCTGTGCTCCGCAGGGGGAGAGGCCGGGGCAGTGGGAGGCCCGCGTATCACAAAAAAAAAAAAAAAAAAAAAAAAAAACAAATTTTATTTCCTTTTAACCTCCTTCTGTAATCCATCAAAATAAATGAGTTCATTGCTGTATACTGAAGTCAAAACAAATGCATTCAGCTTCTGCACATGGCCCCTTGAGCTGAGGTGTCACCGTTGCCATTTCCCATGAGAAACTCTGGTCTGAAGTACCGGAGGTGAGGCCTCTGAATGCGGCCCCCTATGAGCAAGTGGAATTAGACTGAGCACAGAGGAAAAGTAAAAAAGTTTGGAGAATCTTGAAGTCGTAAACCTCAGGTCCAGATGTAAACCTGGGTGGAAGCTGTAACCTGGGTCTCAGACACTGGTCGAACCCCCTGATGCTGAACTCTGGAGCAGAGTAAGCAAGTACCCAGCACCCTGCATAACTCAGACCTGACGCCCAGCCCTCAGGAGACTGTACCTGACTGGGAAGCCCCTGACAGGAGGCCGACACGCAGGCATCTGTGGGACCTGAGGAGAGGAGCCCTCACAGAATGCCCAGGCCTTAGGTGACCCTGTGATAAGACGGCTGCCCGAGCCGTATGGCTGACAGGGTCTTGGTGCTCCGGCCCGGTGTCAGGCCTGAGCCTCTGAGATGGGAGAGCCAAGATCAGGACAATGGACCACCAGAGACCTCCCGGCCCCACGTAATATCAATTGGCGAGAGCTCTCCCAGAGAGCTCCATCTCAATGCTGAGACCCAGCTCCACCCAACGGTCAGCAAGCTGCAGTGCTGGATGCCCCGTGCCAAACAACTAGCAAGACAGGAACACAAACCCACCCATTAGCAGAGAGCCTGCCTAAAATCATACTAAGTTCATAGAAACCCCAAAACACACCACCGGATGCAACACTGCCCACCAGAAAGACAAGATCCAGCCCCACCCACCAGAACACAGGCACCGTCCCCTCCACCAGGAAGACTACACAAGCCACTGAACCAACCTTACGCACTGGAGGCAGACACCAAAAACAATGGGAACTAAGAACCTGCAGCCTGTGAAAAGGAGAACGCAAACACAGTAGGTTAAGCAAAATGAGAAGACAGAGAAATACACAGCAGATGAAGGAACAAGGTAAAAACGCACCAGACCAAACAAATGAAGAGGAAATAGACAGTCTACCTGAAAAAGAATTCAGAGCAATGATAGTAAAGATGATCAAAATCTTGGAAACAGAATGGAGAAAATACAAGAAACGTTTAATAAGGACTTAGAACTAAAGAGCAAACAAACAATGATGAACAACACAATAAATGAAATTAAAAATTCTCTAGAAGGAATCAATAGCAGAATAACTGAGGCAGAAGAACGGAGAGTGACCTGGAAGACAAAATAGTGGAAATAACTACCACAGAGCAGAATAAAGAAAAAAGAATGAAAGAATTGAGGACAGTCTCAGAAACCTCTGGGACAATATTAAACGCACTAACATTCGAATTATAGGGGTCCCAGAAGTAGAGAAAAAGAAAGGGACTGAGAAAATATTTGAACAGATTATAGTTGAGACTATGATGGAAACTAACGTGGAAAAGGAAATAGTCAATCAAGTCTAGTAAGTGCATAGAGTCCCATACAGGATAAATCCAAGGAGAAACACAACACACATATTAATCAAGCTATCAAAAATTAAATAGGAGGAAAAAATATTAAAAGCAGCAAGGGAAAAGCAACAAATAACATACAAGGGAATCCCACAAGGTTAACAGCTGATTTCTCAGCAGAAACTCTGCAAGCCCTAAGGGAGTGGCAGGACATATTTAAAGTGATGATAGGGAAAAAACTGCAACCAAGATTGCTCTACCCAGCAAGGATCTCATTCAGATTCGACAGAGAAATTAAAACCTTTACAGACAAGCAAAAGCTAAGGGAATTCAGCACCACCAAACCAGCTTTACATCAAATGACAAAGGAACTTCTCTAGGCAGGAAACAGAAGAGAAAGAAAAGACCTACAAAAAGAAACCCAAACAATTGAGAAAATGGTAATAGGAATGTACATATTGATAATCACCTTAAGTGTAAATGGATTAAAGGCTCCAACCAAAAGACATAGACTGGCTGAATGGATGCAAAAACAAGACCCGTACATATGCTGTCTACAAGAGACCCACTTAAGACCTAGGGACATATGAAAGTGAGGGGATGGAAAAAGACATTCCATGCAAATGGAAATCAAAAGAAACCTGGAGTAGCAATTCTCATATCACACAAAATAGACTTTAAAATAAAGACTATTACAAGAAACAAAGAGGGACACTACAGAATGATCAATGGATCAATCCAAGAAGAAGATATAACAATTGTAAATATTTATGCAACCAACATAGGAGCACCTCAATACATAAGGCAAATGCTAACAGCCATAAAAAGGGAAGTTGACCGTAACAAAATAATAGTAGGGGACTTTAACACCCCAGTTTCACCAATGGACAGACCATCCAAAATGAAAATAAATAAGAAACACAAGCTTTAAATGACACATTAAACAAGATGGACTTAATTGATCTTTATAGGACATTCTATCCAAAAACAACAGAATACACATTGTTCTCAAGTGCTCATGGAACCTTCTCCAGGATAGGACATATTTTGGGTCTCAAATCAAGCCTTGGTAAATTTAAGAAAATTGAAATCATATCAAGTATCTTTTCCAACCACAATGCTATGAGACTAGGTATCAATTACAGGAAAAATACTGTAAAAAACACAAACACATGGAGGTTAAACAATACGCTACTGGGGGCTTCCCTGGTGGCGCAGCGGTTGAGAATCTGCCTGCCAATGCCGGGGACACAGGTTCGTGCCCTGGTCTGGGAAGATCCTACATGCCGTGGAGCAACTAGGCCCGTGAGACACAACTACTGAGACTGCGTGTCTGGAGCCTGTGCTCCGCAACAAGAGAGGCCTCAATAGTGAAAGGCCCATGCACCGCGATGAAGAGTGGCCCCTGTTTGCCGGAACTAGAGAAAGCCCTCACACGAAACAAAGACCCAACACAGCCAAATAAATAAATAAATAAATAAATAAATAAATAAATAAATAAATAAATGGAGCCTCAGCTGGGTGGCCTCTGACAAGTCACAATGACCTTCAGCTCCTTTCTCTAAAAAAAACAAAAACCAATAACAAAACAAAAACAATACGCTACTAAATAACCTAGAGATCACTGAAGAAATCAAAGAGGAAATAAAAAAATACTTAGAAACAAATGACAATGAAAACAAGACGACCAAAAACCTATGGGATGCAGCAAAAGCAGTTCTAAGAGCGAAATATATAACAATACAATCCTACCTCAGAAACAAGAAACATCTCAAATAAACAACCTAACTTTACACCTAAAGCAATTAGAGAAAGAAGAACAAAAAAACCCCAAAGTTAGCAGAAGGAAAGATATCATAAAAATAAGACCAGAAATAAATGAGAAAGAAATGAAGGAAACAATAGCAAAGATCAATAAAACTAAAAGCTGATTCTTTGAGAAGATAAACAAAATTGATAAACCATTACGCAGACTCATCAAGAAAACAAGGGAGAAGACTGAAATCAACAGAATTAGAAATGAAAAGGGAGAAGTAACAACTGACCCTGCAGAAATACAAAGAATCATAAGCGATTACTACAAGCAACTACATGCCAATAAAATGGACAACCTGGAAGACATGGACAAATTCTTAGAAAAGCTATAGGCCAATATCACTGATGAACATAGATGCAAAAATCATCAACAAAATACTAGCAAACAGAATCCAACAACACATTAAAAGGATCATACACCATGATCAAGTGGGATTTATCCCAGGAATGTAAGGATTCTTCAATATACGTAAATCAAACAATGTGATACAGCAGATTAACATACTGAAGGATAAAAACCATATGATGATTTCAATAGATGCACAAAAAGCTTTTGACAAAATTCAATACTCATTTATGATAAAAACTGTCCAGAATGTAGGCATAGAGGGCACTTAGCTCAACATAATAAAGGCCATATATGACAATCCCACAGCCAACTTCATTTTCAATGGTGGAAAACTGAAACCATTTCCACTAAGATCAGGAGCAAGACAAGGTTGCCCACTCTCACCAGAATTATTCAACATAATTTTGGAAGTTTTAGCCATAGCAATCAGTAAAGAAAAATAATTAAAAGGAATACAAATCAGAAAAGAAGAAGTAAAACTGTCACTCTTTGCAGATGACATGATACTACACATAGAGAATCCTAAAGATGCTACGCTACCAGAAAACTACTAGAGCTAATCAATGAATTTGGTTAAGTAGCAGGATACAAAATTAATGCACAGAAATCTCAGCATTCCTCTACACTAATGATGGAAAAGCTGAAAGAGTTATTAAAAAAAATCTCATTTACCATTGCAATAAAAAGAATAAAATACCTAGGAATAAACCTACCTAAGGAGACAAAAGACCTGTATGCAGAAAACTATAAAACACGGATGAAAGAAATTAAAGAAGATACAAACAGATGGAGAGATGTTCTTGGATTGGAAGAATCAACATTGTGAAAATGACTCTACTACCCAAAGCAATCTACAGATTCAATGCAATCTCTATCAAACTACCAATGGCATTTTTCACAGAATTAGAACTAAAAATTTCACAATTTGTCTTTTGTCTTTTGTCTTCACAAAAGACCCCGAATAGCCAAAGAAATCTAGGGAAAGAAGAATGGAGGTAGAGGAAACAGGCTCCTGGACTTCAGACTATACTACAAAGCTACAGTAATTAAGACAGTATGGTACTGGCACAAGACCAGAAATATAGATCAATGGAACAGGATAGAAAGCCGAGAGATAAACCCACACACATACGGTCACCTTATCTTTGATAAAGGAGGCAAGAATATACAATGGAGAAAAGACACCCTCTTCAATAAGTGGTGCTGGGAAAACTCGACAGCTACATGTAAAAGAATGAAAGTAGAACACTCCCTAACACCATATACAAAACTAAACCCAAAATGGATGAAAGACCTAAATGTAAGGCCAGACACTATCAAACTCTTAGAGGAAAACATAAGAAGAACACTGTTTGACACAAATCACAGCAAGATCCTTTTTGACCCACCTCCTAGAGAAATGGAAGTAAAAACAAAAATAAACAAATGGAACCTAAT
>NC_041225.1:41665888-41687355 GCF_002837175.3 Physeter macrocephalus
ATCTTTGATAAAGGAGGCAAGAATATACAATGGAGAAAAGACACCCTCTTCAATAAGTGGTGCTGGGAAAACTCGACAGCTACATGTAAAAGAATGAAAGTAGAACACTCCCTAACACCATATACAAAACTAAACCCAAAATGGATGAAAGACCTAAATGTAAGGCCAGACACTATCAAACTCTTAGAGGAAAACATAAGAAGAACACTGTTTGACACAAATCACAGCAAGATCCTTTTTGACCCACCTCCTAGAGAAATGGAAGTAAAAACAAAAATAAACAAATGGAACCTAATGAAACTTAAAAGGTTTTGCACAGCAAAAGAAACCATAAACGAATGGACATAGCGTCTGTCATGCAGAGTGAAATAAGTCAGAAAGAGAAAAAGAAATACCGTATGCTAACACAAAGAAACCATAAACAAGACGTAAAGACAACCCTCAGAATGCAAGAAAATATTTGCAAACGAAGCAATGGACAAAGGATTAATCTCCAAAATATATATATAGAATCTTAAAAAAAAAAAAAAGGTTATAAAGAACCTAGGGGCAGGACTGAATAAAGACTCAGAAGCAGATAATGGACTTCAGGACACGGGGAGGGGGAAGGGTAAGCTGGGATGAAGTGAGAGAGTAGCATTGACATACATAAGGATATGGGGAGGCGGAAGGGTAAGCTGGGACGAAGTGAGAGTGTGCCATGGACTTATATATACTACCAAATGTAAAATATCTAGCAAGTGGGAAGCAGCCGCATAGCACAAGGAGATCAGCTCGGTGCTTTGTGACCACCTAGTGGGGTGGGATAGGGAGGGTGGGAGATGTAAGAGGGAGGAGATATAGGGATATATGTATATGTATAGCTGATTCACTTTGTTATAAAGCAGAATTAACACACCATTGTAAAGCAATTATACTCCAATAAAGATGTTAAAAAAATTATTACAAAAAAATAATAAAATAAGATAAAATTAAGAAAACAAGTCCATTTGTAATAACATACAAAAACTTGGCATACCTAGAAATAAATGTAATAGCTAAAAGAAAAGTAAGAGAGATGCAGTAAAAAGCATGTTGAAAAAAATAAAAGACCTAAGTAAATGAAAATATGTCTGTGTTTATGGATTAGAAGACAAGATTTTTTACATGGCAATACTTCTTGTGTCAATCCACAGATCCCATGCAATTCTTATCAAAATCTCAGGTGAACTTTATTTTTCCAGAAATTGACAGGCTGATTCTAAAATTTTATGGAAATTCAAGGGACCTAGAAAATTTCATCTTTAAAAGGGGAATAAAGTTGGAAGATTCACAGTAAATGATTTTAAAACTTACTACAGATCTATAGTAATCAAGACCATGTGATAGTGGCTTAAAAATAGATTTATAGATAAAGTTAATAGAATTAAGAGTTCATTAATAAACCCATACATTTGTGGTCAATTGAATTTTGGCAAAAATAACAATGCTATTCAATTGGAAAAAAAAATAATCTTTTTAGCAACTGGTGCTAGCATAGCAGGATATTTACTTGCAAAAGAATAAAAAGAATAAAGTTAGAATCCTGTTTCACAAAGTATACAAAAGCTAACAAAATGGCTTGAAGAAAAAATGTAAGTACTAAAACTATAAAATTTTTAGAAGAAAACAGGTGAAAAATTTTGTGACCTTGGATTTGGCAATGGTTTCTCAGTTATGACATCTAAATTACAGAAATCAAAGAAGACAGATAGATTAGACGTCACTAAAATTAAAAAACTTTGTATTTCAAAGAGCACTATCAAGCAAATAGAAGCTTAACCAAAAGAATGAAAGAAGGTAGTTGCTAATCATGTGTTTGATAAACTCTAGTATACAGAAAAAAAGAAATTATATTACCTCATGGTAGGCACAAACCAAAAAAATCTGTAATAGATACACACCCAAAAAAAGAGCAAGGAATCTAAACATAGCACTAAAGTTAATCATCAAATCACAAGGGAAGAGAGCAAAAGAAGAAAGAAACAAAAAACAAAACAATCTTGAGAAAAAAGAACAAAGCTGAAGTTATCACACTCCCTGATTTCAACCTATAATACAAAGCTACAGTAATTAAAGCGGTATGATACTGCCACAAAAACAGACAAATATATCAATGGAACAGAATAGAGAGTCCAGAAGTGAACCCACACTTATATGGTCAATTAATCTATGACAAAGAAGGCAAAAATATACAATGGGGAAAAGACAGCCTTTTCAATAAATGGTGTTGGAAAAAACTGGACAAATACATGTGAAATAATCAACCTGGACTACTTTGTTACACCATATAGAAAAATAAACTCAAAGTGGGTTAAAGACTTAGATATAAGATCTGAAGTGATAACTCCTTGAAGAAAACATAGGTAGTACTAGCTTTGACATTGGTCTTTGAAATATTTTTTGGATATGTCTCCTCAGGCAAAGGAAACAAAAGTAAAAATAAACAAATGGAACTACATCAAACTAAAAAGCTTTTGCACAGTGAAGGAAACTAGCAATGAAACAAAAAGGCCACCTACTGAATGGGGAAGATATTTACAAACAATATATCTGATAAGGGGTTAATATCTAAAATATACAAAATACCCATACAACTTAACTTAAAACATTATAATCTGATTAAAAAATGGGCACAGGACCTGAGTAGATATTTTTCCAAGAAGACATACAGATGGCCAATAGACACATGAAAAGATGCTCAACATCACTAATCATCAGAGAAATGAAAATCAAGTCCACAATGAGATGTCACATCACATATGTCAGAATGGCTATTATCCAAAAGACAACAAATAACAAATATTGGTGAGGATGTGTAGAAAAGGGATTACTTGTACCCTGTTGGTGGAAATGTTAATTGGTGCAGCCACTATGGAAAACAGTATAGAGATTTCTCAAAAAAATAAAAATAATCGTACAATCCAGCAATTCCACTTCTGGGTATTCTTCCAAAGATAACAAAAGCAGTTAATTCAAAAAAGGTGTATGTACCCTTTTGTTCATTGCAGCATTATTCACCAAGGGAGCAACTGAAGTTACCATCAATAGATGGATAAAGAAGATGTGGTGTATATATATATACAAAAGCATACTACTCAGCCACAAAAAAAGAAAGAAATCTTGCCATTGTGATAACATGGATGGACCTAGAAAGTATTATGCTAAGTAAAATAAGTCAGGAATCTAAAAACAAAACAAATGACAAACAAACAGAAACAGAGTCATAAGTACAGAATACAAACAGGTAGTTGATAGAGAGGAGCGGAGTGGTGGGATGAGTGAAATAGATAAGGGAAATTAAGAGGTACAAACTTCCAGTTACAAAATAAATGAACTAGAATATAGGAATACAGTTAATGTAATATCTTTGTGTGTAGGCTGATGGGAACTAGACTTATCAAGATGTTCATTTTGTATAGAAATATAAAATCACTAATTGTACACCAGGAACTAACATAGTGTTGTAGATCAGTAATACTTCAAAAAACTCAACCAACCAACCAACCAAATAAACAAACAAATCTGATCTCTGAAAAAAAGATCGTATTTGTAGTTATGAGAGGAGGGGGCAGCGGTAAGGGGAATTGGATGAAGGTGGTCAAAAGTTACAAAGTTTTATTTATATGATAAATAAATACTAGGGATGCATGTATAATATGATAAATATAATTAATAGTGCTATGTCATATATGAAAGTTTTTAAGAGAGTAAATCCTAAGCATTATCATCCCAAGGAGAAAATATTTAAAAAATGTTTCTTTTATTTTGTATCTATATGAGATAATGGATGTTCATAAACTTATTGTGGCAATCATTTTATGATGTATGTAAATCAAATAATTATGCTCTACACCTTAAACATACGGTGCTGTATGTCAATCATATCTCAATAAAACTGGAAGGAAAAAAATATCCACATATTAGTGGATTGGTGCATTTCAAACCTGGGTTGTTCAAGGATCAAGTGTAGTTTACATCACTTTGCGCAGAGCCTTCTAATGACTTCTCATTCTACTAAAGATACTTATGTTAGTATAAATTCTATTCTTTTTCTTTTTTTCAGCTTGAATTATTTCTGATAAGAAATGTCTTATTTCTCTGGTCAATATTTTTTTTTTTTTTTTTTTTTTTTTTTTTTTTTTTGCGGTACGCGGGCCTCTCACTGTTGTGGCCTCTCCCGTTGCGGAGCACAGGCTCCAGACGCGCAGGCTCAGTGGCCATGGCTCACGGGCCTAGCCGCTCCGCGGCACGTGGGATCTTCCCGGACCGAGGCACAAACCCGTGTCCCCTGCATCAGCAGGCAGACTCTCAACCACTGTGCCACCAGGGAAGCCCTCTGGTCACTATTAAGAGTATTTCCTTTTCATTGGTTTTCAACAGTTGGATTTGGATCTCTCTTGGTATATGTGCTCTTTTGTTTTTTATGTTTATCCTCTTAAGGTTCTTTGAGTTACTTAGGTCTTTGTATTTATCGCTCATCTAATCTGGAAAATGTTCAATCATTATTTCATCAAATATGTTTTCTGTCCAAATCTTTTTCCATTTATTGTTTTTTACTCTTTTGCATGTGTGTTAAACATCTTTGTATTGTCCCATAGGTCACTGAGGCACAATTTATTTTTATTAGCTTTTTTTTTCTGTGTGATTTAGCTTTGATAGTTTCTATTTCCTTCTCCAAATAAACTGATTTTTTCCTAGTGTTCAACCTGCTGTTAAACCTATCCAATCAATTTTTTTTTCACTGAAGGGTTTATATTTTTTAGTTGTAAATTTTCAATTTGGTCCTATTTGGTAGCTTCAGTTTCTTTATTGAGATTCCATATTTGTTACCTCATTATGTCAAAGACTATTCCAAAATATAGTGATCAACAATAACGATTTAGAAAATACATTAGAAAAATATGCTGAACTCACACTGGCAAATATTAAACAAACCATAAAATTGCTATTACAAAGTATTTCTTATTTGACCTTATTCATTAAAAGGACAATTTATTGATTTGGACATGATTGTGTGATTCATTTCATATTTAATCAATTTATTATTAGCAGGTCTGATTTAGAAATGATCACCAGGAAATAACTACTGGGGTGACTCTTGACACTGTGAACTAAAGTACACGGCTAAAGGTTGTGTGAATATTGTGAATGTATTCTGTGGTTTCTGGGATTAGATATATCAGGGTAATAAAGGAAAGATAATATCGCTTGAATTGTGCTAGAAACTATTCTGTTTAAATTCTTCAAATCATCAGACGTAAAACGATAAGAACAGAATTTAGTTCTCAGAGATTTGTGTTCGAAAGTAACCTCCTATACTTAAGAAAAAAATATATATGTACATACACATATACATTTATAAAAATATATGTATGTATTTTTATTTATTGTTAACATTTTATTAAATAAAACTAATTATGTTTCATTATTTTATTTTCCATTTTTTTGTTTTTTATATATTCAATACTATTCTGAATCTTACATCTCAGCTATAAAGAAAATTTACAGTTTCCCCAAATTTGACTGTCTCAGAATGTAAATAACATATCTAATAAACCATTATGAAACTAAGTAATCTTTCCTAAACTATCAATTATTAAAGGAAATTAATTTATATCAAGGATTGAATTGACTTTGTATTCTCATGTCAGAAGTTATAATTACAAAATCATTTTCAAATAAAGGAACCGTTAAAGAAAATGCAGCCAAAAGAAAATAGTAGGAAAAATAAAGAATTATGTTAAACATTTTATAAATAAAACATTATATTGTTTTCCTGGATCTTATTATGACTATGGTACTTATTGTAATTTCTTTTCTCATTATGAATAAATGTTTACTAATTTTATATTTTTTCCCTATAGAAGTGTTTGTCAAAATTGTATATGCTTGAGGCTAGAACAGAACAGAGTGAGAGAGAACTGACACAATTATGCACACTTCTATGTGGCAATGAACATAAAAATATAATTCATAACCCCCAAATATAAGAATATTTAGCAAACAAATGCCAAATATTTTTTCTCTTTACCTTTTCCTCTTCCCCCTTTCTTCTTCCTCTCCATTACCTTCTGTGTCCAATATCCTCCAGCTTTTCTGCAGTCAGCTACCGATACGTTAATGACTTCAGTTTTAGAATTTTTAAACTTAAGCTACACTTTTAATGAGGGTGAAGACATCAATCAAAGAGGACCTAGTAGCGATCCTAGTATATGAGAAAACATGGCCAACTAGAGCTCTCAACCCACATACATCTCCAATTAGTTGTGCTACTTTGGACACGTTATTTGAACTCGTGGGTTTCACTTTCCTCCTTTATAAAATGGAGTCGAAAAGCCGTGTGGGTGTTGGTTATTTTCAAATAAAGTAGTGCAAAGGTAAGCACAAGGAAAATATAAAAGTTTCAAATTTTTATTGCTTACTTTGTGTCTTAGTAAAACCTTTCTATGAAAAAAAATGTAAATACCAGAAGAAACTGGTATTGTAAAAAAAGACAACGGATACAAAAACAATATTTTTAAGGCACATACTGAAAGAAAGAGGATACCTCCCAAGTGAAAACTGTCAGCTAAGAAAAGAAACTTTCACAGAGTAAAGCGAATTAAATAAACAGTCTTCTTCGTAATTTGGCGAGCAGCTCGTGAAGGAGGCAGAGAGGAAGCTCAGTCCTCTGGCGTCCCAGTGAGCACGTGGTTGAGTCTCCCCCCGCAGGGGCCGCTGCTAACACGGAGGCCTGGGGTACATGACCAAATACCAGGTCATAGGGAACATGAAATTTAGTGAAAGGGTAAGGATCTTCTGTCAGCTTTGGCATCCATTTTCCAGTCACTTGACACTGTTCCCCAAAGACGTCGGCGGAGCATCTGCTCTGTTGACAGCATGAGCTGCTTGACATTTCTTCTGAGGAATGAACGATTAGGGTTCTTGGAAAGCAGGATGGAGCCCAGCAGGCAGCCGCACAGCTTCCGTCCACCTCCGCAAACCGCCTCCCAAACGTCATGGATGCGATTACATTCAAATTTTTCTCTTAATAAGTAAGTGAAGGGCTAAACCACAGCCTGCTTCTGATACCAGATCTGCTCTGGGCACAGTTCCGAGGTTCCCACACTGACGGCAGGAAAGGATGAATGAAAGGTTTTCTTTCGAAAGCATGTGTGTCTGGTGCAGGCCTTGGGGTGGACCTGGACCACACAGAGTTGATCGCCTGTTTTTATGACATTTTCTCATTACTAAGACAGGTTTTGAGTTACTACGCTGCTTATTTCTTGAAGAAAGTCAATATAATGGCATCAAATGCCTATAGTAAAAGCTTAAAAACTTGCAAGAGGTATAAGGAAAAATAAATCAGACTTTGACTCCACATTTCCAGGATACACTGCAATGTTAGCCACCGTCACCAGGTTCTTATGTAACCTTTAACCAGCATTTATAGATTTACAGAATTTTTTTCTTAATGACTGCTTGGTATTCCACTGCATTAAGGTATTTTCTAAAATTCCTATATTGTGTGGTATTTACATCATACCAATACTGTTTTGATAAAACTACTGCAATGAACAGCCTCACACATTCAGGGAAAGGCAACCAAATTTGGTTAAGAGCCTGGAGTGTAGAGTCAAACTATCTAGAATCAAATTTGAGCTCTTCTTTTTTTTTTTTTTTTTTTACTAGCTTTGATCTTGGGCAACTCACTTAACCTTTATTTGCTTTAGTTTCCTCATAAGTAAAATGGGATAATAAAGTAGTACTGGCTTCATGGAGTTTCGTGAGGGTAAAATTAGCTGATGAGTACATCCATAAGTGGAATACCTAGGCCAGTACTGATATGCCTTTTAAAAGGTATCACATACTTCTATTCCCACCCATAGAATATGAAAGAGCCAGTTTTCATTCTTCCTCAGTAGCAGAATATTCTAACATACAAATAACCTTTGCAATTGATAGGATGAAAATTACATTTCACTGTTGTTTTAAATTTTATTTCTTAATTACAAAAAAATAAGGGTATTTATATGTTCTGCACCATTTTAACTGATTTCTTGGTGAACTCTCTATTACTATTTCCTCTCCCTATTTTACCATTTTGTTGTTCACCATTTTTCTATTAACTCAAGGAGATGCTCTATATCGTAAATATGACAAGCATACTTCTATCCATGTGTTTTTTATCTGTTGACATTTATTTTGATATTTATATTAGTCCAAGACTTTTAAAAATTATCTATTTTAATAATACCAAATATCAGTAAATATTAGTAAATTAAAATATCAGTATTTTAATTTATGATTTCTGTTTTCTTTTTTATGTGCCTTAGAAGACCTTTCATCCTCCTTTAGTAGAATGGAACAGAGAACCCAAGGGGAAAATCACCATACTTGGGTGTTCAATTTCTTTTAGAAGTGATTCTGTAGATCAGTGGGAAAAAGACTGTTTTTCCAAAGGGAGATTGGATATCCATGTGAAAAACAAAAGTTATTTGGCCTCTTTGTCACAGTACAGCAAGTCCCCTACATATGAATGAGTTCCTTTCTGAGAGCGCATTCGTTAAGTCCAATTTTTTCATAAGTCCAACAAAGTTAGCCTAGGTACCCAACTAACACAATTGGCTATAAAATACTGTACCGTAATAGGTTTATAATACTTTTCACACAAATAATACATTAAAAACATACAAAAAAATAGAGAAAACATTTTTAATCTTATAGTCCAGTACCTTGAAAAGTATAGTAGTACAGTACAACAGCGGGCATCCAGGGGCTGGCATCAAGTGAACAGGCAAGAAGAGGTACTGACTGGAGGATGGGGAGGAGGTGGGAAATGGTAGAGCTGAGGGATCGTCAGCAATAGGAGACGGAGGGCAAGCTGCAACTTCACCCATGCCTGACACTGATGGCGCAGGTTCTGGTTCCTTGCTGGATTCAATTCTATCTACCCTCTTGGAAAAATGATCCAGTGATATCTGGGTAGTAGCTCTTTTATTCTTGTCATAGGTGACACAGTAGCACTGGATTGCATTCTGAATGGCTGCTGCAACCTTCGTGTACAATTCTACATTTGGGTCCTGTGCCTCAAAAACTAACAGTGCCTCCTCAAATAAAGAAAATCCCCTTGCCATTTCCTGCATCGTGAATCTCTTTGGGTCTTCAGTTACTTCTTCCTCTTGTCTCTCTCTGTCCTTTCTTGGTGCTTGGAGCTTCTTAGCAGTACCAGCTATATCACTGTTGCTTTTCCACTTGCTTCCGGACATCCAGAACTAAAGATACGGTACTACTGTACGCTATACAGTACTGTACAGTAAAGTACACAAAAGCATAACCACTTGTAGAGGTGTATGCATGTGACAATGTACACCAGACACGTGAACTAACTTACGTGATTGGATGTGCGAATGCATGTTCGCATCTTTGAAAGTTCGCAGCTTGAAAGTTCGTGTGTAGGAGACTTACTGTACACACAAAGAAAATCCCCTTGCCATTTCCTGCATCGTGAATCTCTTTGGGTCTTCAGTTACTTCTTCCTCTTGTCTCTCTTTGTCCTTTCTTGGTGCTTGGAGCTTCTTAGCAGTACCAGCTATATCACTGTTGCTTTTCCACTTGCTTCCGGACATCCAGAACTAAAGATACGGTACTACTGTACGCTATACAGTACTGTACAGTAAAGTACACAAAAGCATAACCACTTGTAGAGGTGTATGCATGTGACAATGTACACCAGACACGTGAACTAACTTACGTGATTGGATGTGCGAATGCATGTTCGCATCTTTGAAAGTTCGCAGCTTGAAAGTTCGTGTGTAGGAGACTTACTGTACACACAAAATCAAATTCTGGGAGATTGTATACCTATACGTGAAAGACACAACTTTCAGAAAATCATGGAGAAGAACAGATTCATGACCTTGGGGTAGGAAAATAGAATAAAAGAAACTGATACCATGAACCATAAAGGAAAGTTTGATAAAATCTGACTACCAAAAGTAAAAATTTACCTCCATCAAAAGCTACAATTAAAAGGAAAACCCGCAGAGTAGAAGACGCTTACAGCTCATGTAATCAACAAAGGCTTTATTTCCAGAATATATAAAGTGTCTTCAAATCAATAAGAAAAAGTACATTATTGAAATGTAGGTAACGCAGTTTAAACAGAAACTCCATGAAAGAACATATCCAAATGGTTAATGTGAAAATGTGTGATGACTCATTAGTAAGCAGGGAAATGCAAATTCAATAAAAATAAAATGTCACTTCCTATCTACTACAAAAGACTGATAATGCCAAATGCAGGGAGAACTTAGGACACATTGCAAGTGTAAGTGCAGAAGCATTACTACGTCAGCAAAGAGTTTAGCATCATCACGTGAAAGAGGATGGTAACTTGGGCAGGGTGTGCAGTTGAAGTGGTGGAAGGTAGTAACATTATGTACATATTTTGAGGAGAGATGATAGATATGCTGTTGGAATGTATGTGGTGAGGAAGAAAAAGATAGAGTGAAGCATCATTTCAAGGATTGGTCTGAACAAATGGATGAATGAGGTTGTCATCAATCAGTGTAGGAAAGACTGTAGAAGAGCTTTTATTTTTCACGGAGGAGGGGATGGTTCAGTAATTCAGTTTCCTGCCATGTTAATTTGAAATACCAGTTATGAATCCAAGTGGCAGTGTCAAATAGGTAGTTGCAGATACAAATCTGGAGTTCAGGGATAAGAACCAGGCTAGGAAACTCTACTTGGATTCATCAGTAAAGGTAAAGTATTCAAAATTATGTAACTGGAAGTAATTACCAAGGCAGTGAATATAGGGAATGAAGAAAAGTCAGTAAGAAGACTGACCACTGAAGTTAAAATGTTTGTGGAGGTGAGGAAGAACCAGCCAAGGATATGGAGGATTGGTAGTGAGATAGAAGGGCAAGCAGGAGATGGTGGTAACCTGGAAATCAGTCAGAAAAAAATATTTTTAGGAGGAGACAGTAATCAGCTGTTAAATTCTGTTGATAGGCAAGGCAAGGCAAGAGCCAAGAACTGAGGCCATTGGTGACATTGAAAAGAAAATTTTTGGAAGCCTGGTGGAGATGAAATCCTGAATGAAATGGGTTCAAAGTAGGGGAGAAACCAGTAGTAGAATATAGACAACACTTTTGAAGAGTTTTGCTGTAAGGGAAAGAAAGAAAAGGCAATAACAAGAGAGGGAAGTAGAGTAGAGAGAATAGGATATGTGTATGCTGATGAGGGAGATACAGTAGAAAGATAAATTATAATGGCATAAAAAAGAGCAGATATGGAAGCAATATCCTGGAATGGGAAAAATTCATGAAATCTCATGTGCAAGTTGACAAACTTCTGTTAGGAGTGGAAGTAATTCATTTATTATAACACCAGAGAAGAAAGATCATTGGAGCAAAGCTGCAGAGAGGTGGTCAGATGTATTAGCAGAAGCTCCTGAAATATTTTCTAATCACTTTTACTTTCTCAGTAAAATAGGAAAGAAAGACATCGGCTCTACATAGAGAAAGGGGGGGTCTATAGGGATTTTTTAGGAGAGAGAAAATGATATGCTGTTATCTTCCAGAAGAGTGGGAGAGTGAATGGGCAAGGGAATTGTAATAAGAATGCCAGGAAGCAGTAAAATACTAATTTGCACAGATTTCTATGTAAATATGCAACAATATGACTTTTTAAATCACAAAACAGTATTTTTTTCTTTTATATACTAAAATCACTTATTGTGTTCTGAGAATACTAGACGGACCAGATGTATGTGGTCATTGTTTTTAGGGAGCTTACAAAACTCTTCCTCCTCTGAGGTCCTCTTGGGAAGCTGAAACATTATTTCCATTCATAGTAAACTACTGAGAAAACAGGTTTTGGTTCATTCTTTAGATATGCATTCAGAACAAACAAACACAAAAACTATACGAAGAAATTTAATTTCTGACGTATTTCATTTTAAAGGACATAATTATTCTCATATTATTTCAAAGTAAATTATCTGTGAATTGCTTATTTCGTATCAGTCTTCTGGATTTTAGGGGCAAAGAGGGCAAAAACGTTTTCAACACCATTCAATCTTCAGGTCCTGGAATGGTGCTAGCACATGGTAAGAGCAAAGTCACTATTTGTTGAACATATAAATTAATGGAAGGAACACAGTATATCAGAATATGCTACTTGAAGAAATACCTGAAGAGAAAAAAGAATCCCACATATTTTCCATTTCTATATTCTACACTATTTTGTTGAAGTGGAGACTTAATAAATACTGGATAAATGTGATTAACCTATTCAAAATATTTTGACTGTAAGACGTATGTAGCCCTAGAATATCACAGGAGGACAGTATAATGGAACTTACAGAGAATTTTGCTAGATATTGTTTAAAAAGATTAAGAAAAGTTCTCAGCTCACTGAATTTCCATCTTCAGCAAATAAAGAAAATGTCATTAATTATTAATGAAAGCCTTTTCACTTATTAATCTGTGAATTGTACGTGTAAGATGAATTCGCTGTTAATAACAAAATGTGAATATGAAAGATAACATGCCCAACTATCAAGTTTGCCGAACAAAGTAAAGTTCTTACCTCTCCTGGGGATGAATTTCATTAGGAAAAATACATTGAGTATTGTTAAGAATGGAGAACAACTGGGCATGGATGAGGAAGTTATGACATTGATGCATATTCCTCTATAAATACTGAGATTTATCCTGTGCATCATTCAATACATATTTGTTAAAAATAGAGTTAAAGGACCTCATATCAGTGATCTAGGAACATAATGTGAGAAACATGATAAATTAAATGATTGATTGTTCATGTTTTAATGCTTCACACATTCACCAATACTGAAAAAAAAATTGTTCATTTATTTAGGCTCATTAATTATGAACTTAGGATCACTTAGGGATTAAAAAAAAACTTCCAAGTTAATAGTTTGTTGTCTGTTTCTGAATAAGTTTCTTAAGAAAACTGGTGAACTGGTTAGCTATGGAATCCATTATTTCAAGTTTCTCATTTTGACTTCAATGTGAAAGTTCACTTATTTATTTATTAAATACAAGCTATTGTGTAACTTATTTATCTATTAAATACAAGCTGGTGTATTATGTTTTAACTATGAAAACATCTGTAAAATATGTATGCTTTTTATTGAATTAAACAATTAAAGAGATATATTTTGTACTATCAAAAGTCAAATTTCAATAGGACTACATTGGGTTGCTTAATGGCTTTTTAAATTTTGTAAACATGACTAATTCTGTTTTATTGATGACTTAATAACTTAAAATCATGCAAATATAATTTATTTTGCCTTGGCACTAATCCAGACAGTACTTGCAGTAAGCATACAGTTCTCTATAAATGGTACTTCTCCTCAATAGGTGAAAACACAACTGGTAAGTATAGTAAAATCCTTTTCCTCTAAAAATAGTGATGATTCCAATAAGTTATTGCTACTCATTGACTATGGTCAGTCTTATAAGTTTCAGGAATGAAATTTCTGTTAGCAGCCTTACAGCTCCCTACTTGCAAGGAATGTGCAAGTTAGGGGATCCTGGTCTTCTCTCTTGGTCTGTTTCCTATAAGTGGGACTCCTTGAGGATGGTCTATGTTTCTAAGATCTCTGGCTTTCTTTTCAGACAGAATGCTTGAAATTACTCAGCTATATATTTAGCATGTCCACCATCACACTCAGCACTCCAAAATGGATATTGCCTCTGTCATCATTTTTTTTTAATGTATCAGTTTTCAGGTGTTTATTTTTAAAATCAACCACTTTACTGAATCATCACACCTTGCATGTGCATTGTAAACAATAAATCTACACATCAGTTAAGGGCAACACTACATTACTAATTGTATCGTAACCAAGATAAACCATTCTTCATCTGAAAAAACTTTCCCATCTTCATCATATATATTTTTTCAATGACTAGAATATTAAGTCCTTCATTGTGGACCTGTATATTTATATATATTTATTTTATGTATATTTGGTAGATTTTGTGTGTGTGTGTGGCATCATTTATTGAATCAGTTTAATGACTTTTGAATGTCTGACCTGGCATTGGTACGTCACCTCTGTTTGTTTGAATTAGTTCCTGACTTTAATCTTGGCTTGAAGGCTATGGGGTTATTAGCAAAGTGTTGCTCCTATATCATACAATCCCTACTGCTTCCCACGACATCATCACTTCATTGATTAGGCAGAGTTCATCGTACTGCTCCAACATGAGCAAAGATTCTTTTCAAGAGAACTTGACCTTTCTATAACTTTTTTCTATGGATAATTCCCTGAACTGAACTTATTTCTAAGAACTGCATCACCATTCTCCCATTCCTGAAAAAGAGCCAGCTTTCTCTTTGTTCTATACACAGCCAAAAGCTATGAAATAGATGTGTCTTCTCTGGTCAGCACTTAACTCAGTAAGGCGACTGGCTACCTGAATCCAGTTCCTCTCTCAAACTCACCAGTATGATAACTTACTTCAACTCTATATGGGGATAGTAAAAGGGAGGGGAAAAAATTGCTACCATAATGGGGCTTTAACACCATGTAAAAAAACATCAGTTTGAGAGGAAGTGTTTTCCCCACATATTCCATGTCTTTCCATAGCCTAACTCACTGGGTTTAGCCGTTAAGCTTACGGTCAACCAAGAATGTGATTATTCTTCTACCATGAAGGAGACCAACATTGCTGCCTTACTGTCACGAGGCCACTTCCCCAACGATAACAACTGCTCTTCTTGATCATCTTCTGGGAATACCACGACATAATACAGATTTGGCTACCCAGAAGTCTAAGATACATTACAACAGTGCATTTACCAATTCCATTCTAGTTCCATACTGTACCTAAGACTAGGGTTTTCCAATGTTCCATCCCAAATTATTTCAAGTCACTTGGTCCAGAACAGTTTTTTAGAGATTCTGTAATGGGGTCAAATGACCACATCAAGACTGATGTAAATTTCAATAACTACATGGACCAATTTGAATACAAATCACTTGCCATTATCAGATTTTTAAGAATAAAATTATCTGTAGGGCTTCCCTGGTGGCGCAGTGGTTGAGAGTCCGCCTGCCGATGCAGGGGACAGGGGTTCGTGCCCCGGTCCGGGAAGATCCCATGTGCCGCGGAGCGGCTGGGCCCGTGAGCCATGGCCGCTGAGCCTGCGCGTCTGGAGCCTGTGCTCCGCAGCGCGAGAGGCCACAACAGTGAGAGGCCCGTGTACCGCAAAAAAAAAAAAATAAATAAATAAAATCTATAAAGCCAAAGAAAATAAACATATGCAATTATCGAGTCAATCTAAACAAAAAAATGTTAAAATAAATCAAAATCCCCTATTGGCATATCTTATATTAGTATACTTCTTCCCGGAAACAAGAAGTCACATATTCCTATGTTCCTTAAAAAAAAAAAAGACAAAAGACAGAGGAGGAATAGGGGGAAGAAAAGAAGAAAAAGACAGGAAAAAAAGGGAAGAAAAGCATGTTCTATGTCAAAATTCTCCAGAAGTGTAAATGCAATCATACCAATTAAGGACAAGCATCAAATTAATTTCTAAGTGTTTTTTAGTTGCTCATATTCTGGCATGAACAAGGTACCAGAATGTGGAGTACAGAGGCTCCTTGTCATTTGTCTTGCTGTGTTTCAGAGCATCTAAGTGCCTACTCTTCTATGATCAAGTTTCCT
Source organism: Physeter macrocephalus (assembly GCF_002837175.3). Classification (NCBI taxonomy): domain Eukaryota; kingdom Metazoa; phylum Chordata; class Mammalia; order Artiodactyla; family Physeteridae; genus Physeter; species Physeter macrocephalus. The sequence continues at coordinate 41,681,602 of NC_041225.1, forward strand.
TTCTACACTCTAAAACTTTTCTACCAATGCTGCTTTCTCCTGACAGTAGGGTGTTTATATTGATGACAGGCTATCCTACTGGCAAAATACATTGATTTATAATTTGGACAACTCCAGTTATTTGATCTCCAAAGAGTGCTTGATCTCATTCAGTCATATTTGGGTGTCTTCAATTTCCTGATATCCCTAAACATGTATCAACCTAATTCTGTCTGTTCTTCCAACTTGGGAGGTACCCTCACAATAGTCCTTGCAGTCCCTCTTGATGTATAAATGTGTTCATTGTTTAGATGGTTGGGAAAACAGCTGTGCTTAATTTTCTTTGTTGAATGGCCTTTTACATTTTTTTTACAATATATGTCTCAGACCCTGCCGGAATCCTCTGTTGTAAGAAATGTGCTGCCTTTCATTTCTGGTTCTGTCAGAACATTTCTCTTTTTGTTCTCCTGAGTAGGGAAATCATTTCTAAGACTATGATTTCTCTGAACCCCAAATCTAGCCTAGATCTGGATTCTACCTATTGAGATCTGCCTGTTTTCCCCCTGGTTCATATCATCCATCCTTTATCTTGCTTATTTTATAAAATTTCCACAACATATTCTTTGAGAAAACTACTGGGGTCCAGGGCAGGACACTCCAAAATGCATCTCAATTTTATATTGATAATTTGGAGTTAAAGTTACTTAAGAAATGGCCTATGCAAGAGGAACACTTTGACTCCTGGTCTCTGTCCTTTTGAAAGCAGGAAATAAATCTCCCATATGAAAGGTGTCCTCCCTGTACAGGGAGGTATAAAAATATCCTTATCATCAGAGATAGGGAATTCAGGGTCCAGAAATCTGTATAAATAAACCTTGTTACTTTGTTAATTTACTACCCAAGCCCAAACTTTGCTCAAGTCCCTTATTAATTAAGCACCCAAACCTATTTCTTTATCTTGTCAACTCCTCACAAATTTATTGTTTCTTTGTGTAAAGAGATATAAAATCTGCCTGCTTTGGGTCCCTCTCTGAGCATCATTTTATGATCTCCTGTACACATGAAATGAAATTGGGTTTTCTCCTGTTAATCTGTCTTGTGTCACTTTTATTATTAGTCCAGCCACAAGAACTCAAGAGGGATAGAGGGGGGAAATTTCCTCCTCCCGACAGAACGGGTAATACTGGTGACTCTGTTTATAATAATCAATTTACCTTGAAACTCACTCAACAATAATTTGAGCATCTTACACGGATACGCCTAGTCTTCTCCTATTACACCTGTTCCAATAGTATATAAGCTGTTATTATAATTTATCACAATCTTCAAGGATGCAGTTTTCCATTCGTTTTTAGTGTGTACTTTATCTGTAGCTTTGAGATGGCATTTCTCAATAGTTTCCTGGGTCCTAGCTCCATCCAAAGGAATTATTACAGTCTGATCTCTGTGATCTTAACTATATTCTTCTGTTAGCTTTCTCAAGCCCTGATCACTTTTTCTGGTTTGCTTATCAATAAAAATATTTACCTCTTGTCTAGCCAAAACCTTAAAAGTAGGTAAATCTTGGTATATTGTGTCCTAAGTACATATTTTTACCCTTTCATTTGAACCACGGCCTCTGAAACCTTGAATTTCTTTGAGGAATATGCCTTTTCTCTTTTTGCTTGGTTCTCCTAGATCATCCTCAGTCGTTTGCTAAGATAGACTTTTCTTCAGATACCATCTCCTATTCATCTAAACCATGCTTCAGCTTCTCTACCATTTTCCTATCTCCAACACTGTTTTCATACCAGGCTAATTTTCAAGATTAATTCACCCAGGCATAAGCTTTCTTGAATAATAATAATTGAAGAGGTGGTTCAAGTATTTGTGATCAGCTCTCCTCTAACTGTATCTGTGTGAAGCTTATATATTCCAACCTGGCAGGAGCCTTCATTTCTATTTGTCTGTTCATCAATACAATCTATCATATTTCAGTACATAGGGCTACTATTTAGATTTCCAATATTCACAAGCTAATTATCAAATGATGGGTATAACTTTAAGGTATGTTAATAATAATAACAAAGGACATATAATTTTCTAGCTGGCCTTGCATCAGCCCTGGTGAAAAATAGTAGTTACAACCTCACAGCTTTATAAAAAAAATCTTAGTAACCTACAAACCTGTCTGAGAAACAACATAGAGGTTATTAACTGCACAGAAGTTACTCTAAACTGGGTACTAACAAGCTTTAAAGAAAACCATGAAGATAAGATACCGTGTCCTGGTTTCCTCAAAATGTCTCCACATGTAACTTTAGACTTCACAATTCTTAAAGTTTCACTGCTTGACGAATGAGTTGTGAGGATATGAGGGTACTACACAACCAAACCCGCAGGTCTCGCCACTGAAGGGACAGGATCCATGTCTATGAACCTTAGGATGGAGTAGAGAAATTGTGAACCTCCAACAGAAAGAAAGGAGGTGGACCATACACGCTCAGTCTCCTCTTCCCAACCTCACTATCAAGGTAAGCTCTCCTTCCTCCTCTGGGTGAGTTATGGAGGGGCCAGAGACCGGCCTGAAGTAGTACCCTAGTGGGCATCCTGCTCTACAGATGAACATTTCGGATGGGGGCAGGTCATGGGGGAACTTTCCATTTCTGAAACTTGTAAGCACACTTATACATGCTCTTCAAGGAAAGGCTTTTGACTGATGGAGAACAAACAGTTTCACATTAAGCCCCACTGTGTACTCAAGCTCTCTGTATCAGAGAACTCTTTTGGACCTTCACTCATAGAAATATAAGACAAGAAAATCCAAATGTAACAGGAGGATCTGTGGCCATCTAATCCTGCTGTCCTGTTAGCTTAACCCAGAGCAATGTCTTCTTTTCTGTGTGAATATTCTTCTGAATTTTCTTGATCCATTAAAAGACAGACTCATGCTTTTTACCTACTGGAGTCAATCGCAGATCTCCGCTGCTCCTGAAGTTGCCTGTGGTGTGAATGTAGACAAAGCAACTTTAATCTGATTTGTGCTGTCCATTGTTGGGTGATATCTCTATTTGCAAGCAAGCAAGAGAGCAACTACTCAGAGGAGATGGACTTTTTTTCCCTAGATAAAAGTATAGTATGGGATTTATATAATAGTAGCAACTTTATTTTGACTAGTAGGTATGTTGTGTAATTCCTGAGATCCCAGCAGCCTTTACCGAATTTCCAGAAATAAAAGGTAGGGACTGAAAGAAAAATATAATAGAAATTTATCTTTAATGGTGAAGACCTAGAATAATAGCTTATCACATTGAAAGAACAGCATAGTCTTAACATATGTAAGAATTGGGTTGACATTGCTACTAACCCCTCTATGTTATAAAAAAGAAAGCTGGCGCAGTTGTTTTCATCTAAAAAATTATTAAGGGACCAATACATTCACACGGCCAGTGTGGTCGTCTTCACTGGGTATACGGCTTAGTTTCAGTGCCTTGAGAGTTACTACCAGTCGTTTTTGGTTTCTGAGATTTTCTAGAATGTGTGCCTTAACATAGTGCCTAATGTAGGGTTTATCATTTCAGTAGCCACATCCAGGAATTTATTCTATACCACATTTGGAAAGGTATCATGTTTGCTCTCTGAGGTAGCCATGTGCTGTTGAGTTATCTTCCTAGATAATATATACCACACACATATTTTTGGAGCTGGACTAAACTTGAAGGTATTATAGTAGCTTCCCTAAATATTTCTGACCTGAGATGATAATAATTATAAAAGTAGTAATAATTCCATCACTTTAGGTATTATCATAGACACAGAATTTAACTATTAGTTACCAGTTAAAATTAAACTGATTTACACTCTATATTTAAAAGATATTAATATACTCTTCGATATATTCCTGTTAAAAACCTGAGAATTGGATAAGGTAATATGTCTGTTTAAGAGATAATAAATCTGCCTTATGAAGAAATAAGCAACAAGTTTATGAACATTCAATAAATAGGTGGCTAACTTGAAGCCAGGTTTATATCTCTCCTGAATCTGCATCCTTAACCATTTCATGAAACTCTCTCTAAGAAGTAGAATACTTTAGCATACAAGCTGACAAGGTGCTTCTTTATAGGACCCAGGTAGCCTAGTTCATACAGCCCTTAAGCAGAAATATTAGTAGTGCTGAGCAGAAAAATAAGTCTGAGCCAAGGAACCTGTGTGATGCCCACCTGAGCCTCCCCATGACAACAAATATGTCCCAACAGGTTTGAAGCCTCAACAGACAGAGGATCAAGACCACCTCCCTCCTGTACAACACTCTTTTTTGTCTGTACACCCTATAGCTGCGTCATGATATATCTCAAAGCCTTGATAAATCAGTTTAGTCCTGGCAGTGAAAGCAAAAAAATCTTACAAGCTGCTGGAGAGCTAAAGAACATTCACTAAATATCCACAGCAAAAGCAAAACCTGGATAAAGGTTTGAGGAAAATAATGGGGAGGATGTTACAAGGAGTGCAAACACCACTACAAAGGTACTAGCATAACTCTGAGAAATTTTCATCCTTGGGAAATTCCAAGCAGCCTTTGACTACCAGAGTGCTCATTCACCAGTGTATTATTTCCTAGGGCAGACTTACAATCTGGGAGGTGAAGAGCGAGAAGGGGTAACCACCAAGGTGAGACTACTCATTGCACAGAATGTCAAGGTCAGGAGCAATGAAAATACTGAATGTCCTTTGTCTGACCATTATTTGACAACAATGCAGTTCTTTCATGGGGCTGACATCTAGTCACTTAGAGAAAAACTCTTTGAACTTTTAGTTTTGGAAAATAGACCTCAAACAAGACAACACATAATAGGATGATAGAGTATTTTTTTTTCTGGTCCAGTCAAATACTTGGCATCAAGTAGTGGGGGAAAAAGTAGAAAAACAAATTCCCAGCCTAAGCTTTTTCTGTAATCATCTAAAATTATCTAGATTAAACTTGAATCTATCTACTGTACCTCATTAAGCACCCTGTTCCACTGCCTGCCCTTTCTATCTGAAAATGTTCTCTCATTTTCAAATCGAATTTCTCTCCCATTAACTTACTGCTTAGGTATATTTTAATGGCTTTCCTTTCAATGTAAGCCCATTTGTTTTGGCCGTGAAATCATCTCATTTCATTGTATAAAGCCCAGCTTCATTTCTAATTTTCAGTAATTGTGTCCATTTCTAGGTGAAAAATATAAGCCCAAACAAAAGCCCTCTTAAAACTGGCCTGTCATTTTCAATTCTTTCGCTTGCAGACAGTGGTTGTTAATTTTCCTTACAATAATGCATGTCTGTTCTCACCCCCTCCAATGTACTGTTATAACTAACACAGTGAAGCATCTGCACCTTGCTGTATGAGGTCATCCTCTGATAGGAGGCTGACAGCTTCACACAGTAATAGATAGTACAGGTGTTGTAGCCCTCAGGTAACCCATCACCCGTTTGCTTTCTGAATAAAAGCTACTCAGAACCACAGTCCTATCCTTAAGTTTCCATTAACTAGAAGTTCACTGGCTGAAAGCTTTGTCATGTAGAAACTCTGAAAAAAGTATATTTTATTTTAATCCTCAATATATATTCCCCTACACACTCACACTTAAAACATGAACACATTGGATATACATTAGCATGCATGCACACTCACACATATGCACTCCGAAAAAATCACATATATTATATAACACACTCCACACACACACACACACACACACACACACACACACAGAGTCTTTTTTTTTTTTTTTTTTTTTTTTTTTTTTTTTTTGC
>NC_041225.1:41687477-41733035 GCF_002837175.3 Physeter macrocephalus
CGAACCCGTGTCCCCTGCATCGGCAGGCGGACTCTCAACCACTGCGCCACCAGGGAAGCCCCACAGAGTCTTTTAAAACCTTGTTTCAAAAGGAGTTGCCAATACCCTTCAGTCTTTGATTTGTGTCAATTTGCCAATGGGGGAGAATGAATGGAAGATCACATTCCAAGTAGAGAAATGAGCTTATAGAAAGACACCATGTGCAGAAAGGACCTTGAAATTTTGCAAAACATGGCAAGGTAAGTACATCTGGTAAAGAAAAAAAACCCACAAAAATGAGTTTGTAGCTGAAACTTGGAGTAAAACTGCGAAGAGCCTTATGTGCCAATCCTCAGACCCTGGGCCTGATCCAAACACACGGTGTGTGAATCAAGCATCTGAACTTAATCCAAGTGATACGAAGGGCATGAAAATCATTGGAAAGAAAATAAAACTTATCAACCACTTTTATACACACGCACAAAATTATTAGTTAAAATGCATTTATACGTTTTCCCTTAATGATCCATCAAACACAGAAGCAAATAATAATCATAAATACCTATGCAGAAGTAGAACAGGTAGTAGGGTGATTATCAGTATAAGAATGAGGAAACCCAGATTCGAGGCATCTAAATGAATTTTCAAGTTCACACAATTCCACTGCATTGATGCTTTCTAACTGAGTAGCTTGAATGCTACTACACCAATCTGGAGAAGGTTGCTAAGAAGAATTGGCAAAGAGGTAGATTGGTTTATAAAAATGGGTCTCAGTGTAGCTGCACTAAATGATTTCCAAGTTCCCATAGGAAGACCAGGCACCAGAGCAAAGAAGCATAGAAATGTGAAAGATTAATATTATATCTAGATTCAGGGAAAGATTTTGACAGAAATGTTTGCTAGGGGATTATTTATAATGAGAAAAAATGGAAATAATGTATGTGTTACTGAATGTGAAGGCTAAATAAATAATGTGTGTTACATATTTCAATATCATGTGGGCAACAGGAACAATTTTTAATTAAATGGAAAATGATTCACTGGATAATGTTACAAAAAACAAAATACACACACACACAAACATCAAAAAAATAACAATAAAAACCCCCCAAAAACTATACACACAGCCACATTCGTTTTCAAATATAATTATAATTTATCCATCCATCCAGCTCTGTGTCATCTATTGATTCTCCAACTAACCATGTTTTCAATCTGTCTATCTACCAGGCTTATAAAGGAGACTGGAAGGAAACACATTAATTAGATATTAGGGCTTTTTCTTTTTCCTTTTAAAATTATTTTTCTCCATATTCTTCCCTGTGTGGTAGAGAAACTTGGTGAGGGAACTCACTAATTCCACTAGTGCCACCAGTTCTTAAGGTAGATAATTTTGCCTCCTCTTTAAAATACACACAATTAGTTACTTATTGGCTTGTATTCATATGGCAAGTGAGGAATCAGGGCACAAGAAACTAACAACACAATTTTAAGTCAATAAGCATTTGCCATAAGTGCCTACTATGTGCTGAACAAGGGAGATTCCCTGTCTTCATGGAGTCAGGTGGTGTCTATAGATGATTAAAAAAAACCCATAGCAATGCAAATGTGATACATGTGATAAACAAGGAAATGCAAGGTATTTGGAAACTACATATTTAGAATATAGAATCTGGTTTAGGAAAAAGTCAAAAGGTTTACAGAAGAAGAGCTATTGAGACTAAGATCCTAAAGGAATTTTAGCAATATATGTCCAGAGAGAAAGATCAGGACATATGAAGGCACTGGCATGTGAGAATCCTGCCACATTTGAGAAACTGAATGGTATTCAGATCAATTGGACTAAAAGGTGTATGTTTTGGGGGGAAAGTATTAAAAGACAAGGCTTTAGAAGTACGCAGTGGCAAGTCGTAAGTGCTTCTAGAAGTATAAAAAGAAACTTAGGGTCTATCCAGAGGGCAGAAAGAGTCCAACGGAGCTAGCTGAGGGGTAGAGGTAATCAGGTCAGCATGGTAGTGGGTTTATTCTGGCTGCACTGCAGAGTGCTGATTGGTTGTAAATAAGATCAGATGGAGGAATATCTGTTAGGAGGCTGTTTCAGTAGTCTCCGAAAGAGATGATGGGGACTTGATTCTTGCAGTAAAAACAGAAATGAAGGAATGATGATAATCCATAGACTTTAGATGCAATGATATGGATAGAATGGTGAGGCCCCAAGTATAACTGAATTGTTTTCTTGAGAGAGTGTGGATGATATATAAGTAGCAGAAGGTGTAAAAAAAATAGCTTTTTCATATGAAAAACTTAAATTATCATTTAAAAAGATTATGTCATGTATATTAGAGCATACCTAAAAACACTTATAGAAGCACAAGCCTTGGGACTCTGGAGAGTTTTTGTTTGTGTGTGCCTATATGTGTGTGTTGGGGGGAGTGTAATTTGAGACTTCAGGGACAAAATTAGAGAGAGTGAGGAATAGCAGACCTCCTTGGAGAGGTGTGGGAAACACAGGTTTGAGTGTCTCCAGAGATAATGGGTGCTGGGTGGGGGCTACTTGGAGGTCTGTGTCTCCACCTGTGCTGGGGAGAAGAATGTCATAGGAAATGAACTTGGAAGTGCATGGAAAAAATGTAATTATGGCATAGATGCAATTCATACCCACTTCTCAATGACATTTGGGTACAACTGTATTTTTCAAGTTTTCTACAATAAGCAGATAGCGTAAGACCCTTGACATTTACAAGGGATAAATCCCAAGATCTTTGCAAATTTCTAGCTCTGCAAATACACAGGAGTTTGTATAGTCTCTTGACTTTCTCAAAAATTGTATTTTCTTCAAGAGAAATAAGTCTCTAGTGCATTTCCTTATATGATCAGCGAGTCTTACTGCTTCTAACCCTAACTACAGCACATATGTGGATTCTATCCGCACTTTTCAAACCCCACTATGACCACTCTAGTTTAAACCACATCATCTTTTCCTTGGAGAACTGCAATAGCCACTAAAACTGTTATCCACGTTTCCATTTTTGAACTATACATAGACCAGAATATTTATAAAATGTATATCATATCTCACTCCTCTGATTAATATCTTTCAACATCTTTCCATAATTTTTAGAAACTAAAATCCACACTCTTACTGCTATGACTTAAAAAGTTCTTTATAATCTAAACTTAATAAATGTAGAAATTTTTCTTGCACCACCCTTTTCCATCTTTAATATGCTACAGCCACTCTAACCTCTGGGAGCACAAACTGACAATAGCCAGCATATAACCTTACTGTGGAAAAGATTAAAATTCATCCTTAGAGATACTGAAAACAATTTCAAATCACAGACACTCAGCAGTGTTCATGGTTTTAGTCAACATGAGCTAAGGTATGCTGCTTTAACAGATAACCACAAATCTTTTGGGCTTCACACAAAAATGATAACTTTTATTAATAAAAATTCACCCTAGGTCTAGGAAACTCTCAGGGGCAGCTGTCTTCCACCCAGCCTGCTGCACTCTTGGGACTTGGCCATCACAATAGGAGGACTCCTTCATAAAAGCTGCAGTAGTAGAATAATGAAATTAAAAACTTCTCAGAGTAGTTTTGCTGCCTCTGCTTGAAAGTGATGTGTTTTACCAGCCAGAGCCAGTCACATGGCCTCACCTCACTATAAGGAGGTTGGGAAGTGCAGTTCCTGTAACTTGAGGCAGGAAAGGAGAATTGAATACTGATGATCACTGGTAAATTCTGCTACAGTTTTTCTCCCAGTTCTAATACATTAAGTTTAATCTTCATGCTAATACAAACCCCCTTGCCAAGGAAGACCACCTCAATCTTATCCAACAAGAGCTCTAAAGTTTAGGTGTTGTGCAATAACGGTCTCTCCATCAGATCTGGACGTGGCTCCTCTTGGATGGGAAACCTATGAACTCAAACGACATTCATCTCCTCCTTCCCATACACGCTTTGTATATAATGGTAAAACAAGGCTAGGATAATTGTAATAAACATTCGCGTTCTGAGAAAAGAAAACTGAGAGTTACAGAGCAGTTACTGGTCATTAGAAACTCTGAAATCCCACTGAGCAGACATAGTGTGAACCACCCATCTTGAAGGTAGAGCATCTTCCTTATCCTCTCTCCCAGGAGAAATTCCCTTTTCCATTGTTCTCAGAGGCCTCCGAGCTCCATCTTCTGAAGGCTTTTTTTCCCCTCTGTCTCTCATTATCTTTCATGTCCTTATCTGAAGTGGACTTTGGGGAATAGGCCCTTCCTAACGATTATAACAGTTTATCAATCCACTATCTGCCTGCAGAAGTGTGAGGGCCCAAGGATCATTTTGACAATGAACATTAACATTTATTGGATGCTTTCTATGTGACAGAAATCACACTAAGCAACTGCATGCATTTAATCCTCACAATGACCTGTAGAAATGGCATTATAATTTCTCTTGTTTCAATTGCCCAGTGTTCCATAGTTAGTCCATAATGGAACTTGGGTATTAACCCTGCTCTGTTCTGATACCAATCTGCAATGTTTTCCCTTACTTCTATTGTCTTTATACCTCAGAGTTAAAGGAATTGTTTCAGGAATTGTTAAAAGTAATTCTTGGGGGTAGCTGGACATAATCAATACTTCTGACCAGTTCAAAGTCACAAGGAATAACAGGCTTTTTCAGTCTAGGCTCCAAGTGTCTTCAGCAATACGATACTCCACACACACACACACATACGTACATACACACATGGTAGGGCTCTTACATATTTGAATCCATCCAGATCCATGTATCAGGAACCATACATTTCTTTACATGTTCTCAGGTCCAGTATTTTCTCTGATTTTATTTATTTATCTGTTCTCTTACTTTTTTTCTATCCAAATTGGTTTACTGAGTCAATTTTGAATAGTGTAAGAAAAGGCTCCACTACTAATAAAAATGATCTTTACCACAAGGTATTTTAAATATTGATATTAATTTATTGGGCATTGACCTTTTATCTGATCTTTGTTTTAAGGCACTTAAGGCTTTTGAGAAGTTTTAACAAAAGATAGGAAGGCCTTTAATTTATTCATTCTTACATGGCTAAGTTCTTACAGATTTTTTACTTTCACAGTTTTTATAATATTCATCACATATTTGGGGATCAAAAGCTGTCTGCTTCACCAATATTGCAAAACCTGGGATGCTTATAATTCCATCATTCCTTTCCATAGACAATTATTTCCTGAGCTCATCACTTTCTTGAAACATCATATAAAATGTGGCCAATTTTATTCAAAACACACTAATGAAATTCTATTTTCCAACATTTTCCCTATGCTCCGAGTTCAAGAAGAAAAGTTCATCATTTATATGCTCTAATTCTTAAATTACTCCAGGCAAGAGTTTTACCACTCTATCATGTATGACAAATGCTCTGCCACTTTTTGATATAAATCATCATATTTTAAGGAACCTATAAGAGCAATGTCACATATTTTAGGTTTTTGTGATGACAGCACCCCACTTCCAGTGCTAATTCTCTGTATTAGGTAGGGAAGTGTCTTGGTGGTTCCCAAGATCATCCCTACGCTAAGTAATTCACTAAAAGGACTCACAGAACTCAGAAGTCATTGTACTCACAGTTATGGTTTATCACAGTGAAAAGCTGCAAGACAAAATCAGCAAAGGTGCATCAGCCAAGTCTGGAGGAAACCAGGAGCAAGCTTCCAAGAGTTTTCTCCCAGTGGAGTCACCCAAGACACACAATTCTTCCTGCTATAAACTGTAACAAACATATGTGAAGTGTTGTCTACCAGGAAGTTTTCTTGAGCCTAAGTCTCAGGTTTTCTTTGGGGGTTGACCATGTGAAAGCACACTGCCTTCACGACTGACTTCAATTACCAAAACTAGAGACTGCCAAGAAGAAAGCAGGTGCCTACCATAAATCCCATTGTTTGCACGAACCGTCTGGATAAACTGGTAGAATTTCCTTCAAAGCTCCAGACATACAAAACACACTTATCAGAACATTTTAAACGTTCAATTGCCTGTAGCCCACCAAGGGCCAGTTGAGAAAATCAGCTTGTCTGGGAATGTACAAGTTTTAAGCAACTCAAACCTGATGAATTTACTGTTTCCTGAACATGCATATTAGAATACACTGTGATAACCAAAACAACCCTCTAATTTCATTGACTTAATACAACAAAAGCATATCACCACCACTGCCTATCCCATTTATGTCAACTTTATTAAAAGCCTGGAGGACTCTCCATGGCACCTGTTTGCCACTCAAAAACCCATGTTGCTTCAGTTCTTTGGTTCTGCCAGGTGAGCATAAAGCTTTGTCTGCCATTGCAGTGGCAGAGGAAGAAGATGCTGGAGAACCCCATAGGGATCTTCATTGCATCAACCTGTAGCAGATGCTATTTTTGCTCTCATTTCATTGGTTTTCACAGGGCTCTACCTAACTTCAAGGGGCAGGGATTTTAGACTTGTATATGCCCAAGATGGAACAGAGAGCCAGTTGTCAATGAGAACTAGTGGTATCCATCATATTTTCAAATTATCAGTATTGTGGATGTTAAATCTGTGAATGACAAAGAGCTCATACATTTAGTTTATAATCAGGAAAATCATTTAAAAAATACTGAGAAGTTAAAAAAAAAAAAAAAAGAAAAAAGAAAGCCAACCAAGAGAACTAACGGGAACCGAAAGTTTCCCTTGAAATGAAAAAGTTTGTCCTCTTGTTTACTCAGATGTCAGTATCAAATCTTTTGAAAAAGAATAGTACTTTCCCCCAAACTAGAGAGGTACCATCTCCTAATAAAAACAAGTAAATATTTTAATTACTTTGAGAGCCTGTAGAAAAATCTGAGACAGTCTTCTAAGAGGAAAGAAAATTTCTCTGCAGCCTGATGGTATAAACCCTCCTGAGGGGTAGAGGTGGAATTTCTACAAATTTTGAACAGGTTAGATATTGAATGCTTTCTATGGGCCTGCCCTTTTGGTAAGAAATTTACATTTACATATATCAGATTAATTATTCCTCACAAGAATCTTTTGAAAGAAGCATTTTAACAACTCCATTTTACAGATAAAGAGTCTAGGATTAGACAGGTACATCAGGTATATTAGGAAGAGTCAGAGTCAGAACGTAAACCCAGGTCTGTCTTGCTCTAAAACACAGGCTTATAAACTACTAGGCAAATTTTTTTGCCTAGTAGGAAGAAGATGAGCTCAGAGACTTGAATGAGGCTGTGGTCACCAGGCATGAACAGATGAAGCAATTGAGAATATCATTCACTCTAAATAATTTTGCTGTCCTATTCATCTTCCAGCCATTATCATAAAAATGATGAACATGTGTCTGGAAATAAGGAAGTTTATTAACTATAATTTCTCTTATTTTTATGCTGACTTATTATCCAGCTTATCTTGATGTGTAGAGAATTGTGGTTCAAGGTAGGGCAGAACACATAAGGATGCAGAAGACATAGGAGGGCAGGGGATAAAAGAGGATAGGGGGTACAGAAGGTCAGAGCCTTGGGGATATAGCGGGGCCAATGGTAAAACAGGGCAGGCAAAGAAGAAATAGGTAAGATTATTGCCCTGAAAGATTTTATTGCTTAGAGAAATAGATGCATAAAAATGATAGCTAGCATCTTGGATCCACGTATTTTCTGCTAAAAGTCCGACTGATGATCAGAACAAGATATCACTCAAGGAAGAAGGTTATTATATATAGTCTGATTCACAGAAGATATTGCAAAATGAGCCGATTAGGGAAGGAAATGACCAAAATTATGAAGGGCCAGTATGGTAAATTTGGTAGAACATGGAATCCAGAATCAGATTTGAAACGAACTTTTCCCTCTTTACATGACTTTAAGTTATTGCAATGTTTTTAGCCTCAATTGTTATCTGTAAAGTGGGGATAATAATACCTATATCTCAGGTTTGGTGGAGCATTAAATGAAGTAATGTATATAACATGCCCTGCACCTTTCCTGAAACAATGTGTCTGTCCTTCCTCATCTTTGCTTCAAGCCTGGGATGATCACTGTTCCTCTGCCAATCAACCCCTTAATTAAAGAAACATGTACTGAATTCTTGCTAGATAGTATTCAGTCCTCTAGTTGTTTCAGGCTGAGTGGTGAGCAAACCAGGTTTCTGCTTTCTTAGAGTTTATATTTTGTGGGAGTCATAAAAAGCAGAGTAACTAAATAATTACACATGCTTATTTCACATGTTGATACGTTTTATGAGTTATTAAAAGTGTGATGTGATAGTGAAGGATAGAGGGGTGTACAACCTCTCTGATAAGGTGATACCTGAATGAGGGGAAATGGAGATGACGTTTTCCAGGGGGAATAACATGTGTAAAGACACAAATTTGATGGCTGAGCTTCAAGTACTGGTGGAAGGAAAGAGTGGCCGGAGCTTAGTAAACATGGGGGAGAACGATAGGAGAGAGGCTGGCGTGAAGGCATGGTCCAGAAGACATAGGTTGTTTTAAACCTCAGTAAAGTGTCTGGGTTTATTCTCAGGAGCAGCTGTGACAACGACAGAGAGCCCATGCCACGGACCCAAGGAGGAGGTGCTGTGGGAGAAACCCTGTGGGCAGATGATGACTCAGTGCCATGACTGGGAATTTAAACAGCCTCCTATGATCACTTCCGAGCTAGATCCAGCTCTTCCCCAGCAGCCCAGAAACTTTTTCTTGCTTGACCAAATGTGATCATTAGACAGTTCACAGTTTTCTCAGCACACTTTTTTTTCCAGGCCATTGAAACACGTAGCCTGGTCCAGCCATGCTGAATTTTCATTCCAATGAATAAACTCCCTTTCACTGCCTCTCTGACTGTCCCTTCTGCAGTTTCCTGGATGTTTCTCCTATTTGGTTCCTAGTCATGCCTCTGTTACTGTTTTCATTATTTTAAAAATGGAGAGGATGTGTTTCTGCTGAAGTTGCCCAATCTTGTTTTCACTCTATTGGACTCCAAAGTGTGCTCTCTGGGTGCCGGCAGATGGATGAGGCAGAAAAGCCACTGATTTGATTTTCCCTTTCAATTTTCAGATCTTTCACTGCTTGCCTGGTTTTGTTTTCTCTCCTAACAGTGCATCTAAATATATGCCTTTCCTTTTTCTCGAGGTAATCCTTTTTATTGCTTTTACCTGTAACATTTGCCTTTGATGGTTTCTGGATATGCCTTCAGGATCAAAGATGTTCTGTTCTATGCTTAGTTATCATGTCTGCGCTTTAACTTAGTTATTTCCTTTTGTACTGTGATTTCTATTTTTGGCTTATTTTTTTCAGCTTTCGCTTTTTAGAGATTCTTTTACTTAGGGTGTCACAATAGGGTTTTTCAAATAAACTTTTTGGCCTCCAGAACTTTTAATGTGTCAGATGGTATCTTACTGTGGTATTTTGAAAGAAAAATACCACCTCAGAGAGGCTCAGTATTCCCACCCAAGTTCTGTGTTTTTCCTCCTGTTTTAACACCCCGCAATTAGTTGGTATACACTCCCTAAATCGGGTCTCCACTGAAGCCAAAAAGCAGCTACCCAACCATTGTGCAGTAAATCTAAGAAGTCTGCTCAAGTAAGTGTCTTTAGGAAATTTAAAATAATTTCCTGCTACCGCTCCCTTACTTCCCAGAAATCAAAACAATCACAGGAATTCAAAATGCTGTGTCACATGTCCACGATGGTGTTAGAGTGCACACAAAGTGTATGCTTATGAAAGGACATCTTCCTAGCTAAATATTTGGAATCTCTCTATATTGTATGATTGCCATCTTTATTAAGTCCTCCTTCTGTTTTAATTTTTTAAGGACACCTAGTTTTCCTTGTTAGGTGACAGAGTTTACCCTCAGCTATATATATTTGTGTTTTGTAACAATACTTATTCGTTTATGTTTGTCTAAATTATTTGCCGTTTTCATGCTTTAATAGACTTTTCAATGACATATAGGGTTGACTTCTATGGACATGCACCATTCCTTTTTCATGTAAGTTTTGTTCAATTTTGACCCCAGATTTCAAGTAAACATTTAAAGTTTGTCATGAAATATATCATACTTATATCTCTAGGTATTTCTACAATTTGCTGGTTGAAGAGTGGTATTGATAAAATTATAGATAGACATTAGTAGGCATCGGCATCCTATTTCATTTTGTTTGAATGCACATATTTTCACCATTATAAAAACAATATAACCACAGTGTAAAATTATGAGAAATTTAAAAATGAAAACTTACTATCTTAAGGTAATCATACTATCTTACTATAAACACTGCTTGAACTTCAGGTCATATAGGTTCAGTTCTTGGGATGCTTATGATGCTCCTATACATCCAGAACTTGCTAGATCCTGGGAAGATAAAGAAGAAACGCAACAGTCTCTGAGCTCACAAAGGGTCCCAGTGGAGATGGAAGCCTCCTACAAAGCCAACAAAGAGACCACCTTATAATAATGTGTCAGAGTCTAAGATAGAACTGGTAGCAGGAACCTTAGGTGTACATAGAAAGGAAGTAGAGATAGAGTCTCAGAAAAGATTATTCCTGGGTGTTATCTTAAGGAATACGTTGGGCTGCCTCAAAATAGGAAGGACAGGAAGATCAATCCAGGAAAAAGAAATACACAAATCAATGCTCACACCACAGCTTTACTTAGAGTACTATAAATAATTCACTGTTGCAGGAATATAACCTAAGCGGTGAGAAATATTAGACATTAAATTTTTGGCCACTTCAATCTAGTCTGTGCATCACACTTTTGAAAACAGTTTTAATCAAAGGAAATGTAAATATAGACCTGTATTTATTTTTATACACACATATGTATATATATATATATATATATTTATGCATATGCATGCATATATACATATGGCTGGGTGTGTGGCATATTGCATTTAATATAAAGTCATATGGCTACATTACATTTTATTTAACAATTATTGTTGCATATTACATATTGTTAAATATAAATTTAAAATAAATATTGTTCAATATTAAATATTATTAAATATTGTTAAATAAAAATATTATGGCTACTGCTCAAATTAATATCATTAATCTCAGGTTTTTGTTTTTATTTTTTGTAGCCTGGATTATTCCTTTAGAGTATGTTTCAAGGCTTAATCTAACAAAACATAAAACACCTTCATGTGTTTTATGTATTATGTTATCATGGCTCTTGATATATATTAGAAATTACTTAATAAGATGTTTTTTGCACAATTTAACCTCCCATCCACAATGAAAGTTTGAATTCATACATTTCCCAACAGCCACTGCTAACACTGGTGATTTTTTTCCCCTTAAGTTTTGCTAATTTATTTGGCAGAATATATCTTAGTCCTTAGTATAAGTCCTTGTGATACAATGAGAATTATTCTTATGTCTTAATGATGTTATAGGATTAAGTAATGAATGAAAATTGCCTAACACACTGGCACATGTAAGTGTTCGATAAATTATGGCTATCATGTTATTGTTATCACTCTAATAAAGACTATCTTGATCTATTTTTTTTCTCTTCCTGGATCTATTGGGGAATTAATAACTTAATCAATACTCAATGCTCATGTTAGAAAGCATTTTTATTTTATACTAGTGATTGACTACCAGCACACAAAGCCCACAACTAAGATGAGGTGCAAATGTAATGCAACGATTTCAAATCTCCCCCAAAATATCAGTCCATGTAGACTCTTTAGCTTCATTACAATTTAGTCAAATTCCTAAGGTTCAAATCAAGGAAAAATAAATAACGTAACCAAATGGATCTGCCACATTCTAGGGAGGGAAAATGACTCTTAGCTCTGTATCTTGTATCAAAAATCTTCACTTGTACTAGAAAATATAAAAAAGTGGAAGCGAATCAAGTGTCTTAAATACAAGATCAGTTAAAGAAAAATGATGGAAGGAAAAATGTGGAAATAAATGTGTACTTTGTAGATATTACGAGATTGGGCTTTAAGCACCTGTGTATAATCTTCATGTTGGCCAAAAATGTTAGGCTGAGCTATAAAAACAAACAATTAAGTAAAAACAACATTATAAAAAAAAGAACATATCAGTGTAAAGCATATCAAAGAACACATCACTGATAGTTACAGCAGTGGTACATTTTGTTTCCTTTCCTGAATAACCCAATCTCTTTTTTTAATAGTCAGGTTTATTGAAATAAAATTTACATATAGTAAAATTCACCCTTTTTAGGTATTTATCGCAAAGCATTTGTCCATTCAACCTAATCTGTCAAATTTATAGTCATAATGTTGTTCATAATGTTGCTGTATATTTTAATGTCTTTGGATCTGAGGTGAGGGTCCCGCTTTTATTCTTGATATTGGTAATTTGTGTCTTCCCTCTTTTTTTCTTAATTAGTCTGGCCAGAGTTTTATCAATTTTATTATTGATCTTTTCAGTTTTGGTTTTTTTGATTTTCTGTATTTATTTTATATTTTGAGTTTTACTTAGTTTTGCTCTTTTACTATTATTTTTTAATTTAATTTGCTCTTCTTTTTCTACTTTCTTAAGTTGAATCTCTAAAGACTGATTAGAAACATTTCTTTTTTTCCCAGTGTTACCAATTTTTTCTAAGCACCACTTAAACCGATCACATAAATATTGATATGTTATATTTTCACTTTCATTTAATTCAAAATCTCTCCTAATCTCTTTTTTGTTTTCTTCTTTGACACAGGATTTATTCAGGGGTATATTTTTATTTTTATTTTTACTTTTTATTATTATTTTTTTTCTTGCGTTACGTGGGCCTCTCACTGTTGTGGCCTCTCCCGTTGCGGAGCACAGGCTCCGGACGCACAGGCTCAGCGGCCATGGCTCACGGGCCTAGCCGCTCCGCGGCATGTGGGATCTTCCCGGACTGGGGCACGAACCCGTGTCCCCTGCATCGGCAGGCGGACTCTCAACCACTGCGCCACCAGGGAAGCCCAGGGGTATATTTTTAAAGTTCAAAATATTTGATAATTTTCCAATTATTATCTATTGATTTCTAGTTTCATTCCATTGTGGTCTGAGGATATATGTTGTGCAGTTTCATTCTAGAATCTGTGTCACAGAATATGATCTATCTTGGTGAACAGTGTGTGTGCACTTGAAAAAAAATGTATTCTTCTGTTTTTAGGTTTCTGCTCTCTGTCCTGTAAATGTTAAGTAGGTCAAGTTAGTTGATAGTGTTGTTCTTACTGATTTTTACTTTACTTATGCTGTCAATTACTGAGATATCTCCAACTATGATTGTAGATTTTATACTAGTCATTTTTAAAATGCCATGGGTAGTGGCACTGATTCTTAATGTCTAATAAATTAGCAAACTTTTTATATTTGCTTAAAGCCACATAATTAGCCAAAATGTGTCTGCTAAATTCAATGTAATTTGGGTTTTAGTCACAATAAGAAGTGTCAGATACTTTTCACTGAGCAACAAATAATAGCAACTATTTATGTGTTCACGGATAATATAATCAAAGATATATTTTGGTATTGGGGGATCTATCCCTATTTTTAAAACTTTCTAAGTATCACTAACCAAAAGGCAAGACACTAGAATTCTTCTGACATTAAGATCCTGGGCAATGACTTTTAGAAAATTCCCATTTTAAGGCTTAATTGCATCAGCTGTAAAAGAACAAAGATGAGCTAAATGAGATTTTAAGACTGCTTTCTGTGACCTCATCCTCTTCATCAAAATCAACATACTTATTTTATTTACAATTTGTTTTATTTTTAGGGCCTACCACTTTTTTTCTATGAGGTAACTTACCAAAATGAGCCTCACTTTGTCAATTACAAAGTAAGACCATAACACAGCCCTACCTATATACCAGGAAGTTGTAATAAATGAGGAGATAAATAGAAAATTTATTTTGCCCTGGTCAAGAATTGCATACAACCAAGTTAATATTATCATAATGATCATTATCTGCCAAAAACACTGACATGGTAGTGAAAGTTGCTACTTTCCTCTGAAATATACAAAATAACACTTCTGCCCCAGAAACTTAATTATACCTGTCCTATCATTTTGTATAAGTCTTTGAATGGTCTTATATTGTTTCTAACTCAACATTTCATGATCTTTCCTTCCCTAGGCAGCTAATTAAATCAGTGATGGAACTGTTCAATTCATACTAAGGCAATCAGGAATTTCTATTTCTTCTCAACTAGTTCCCTCACATAACTGCAGTTTCTTTTTCTAGAATCTCAAAGAAGCAAGATTGAATGAACTTAATGGCTTACTTTCAGAGCCACAAACAGAACTGACTTCTCAAGATTTTGGCCAACTGGCATCCATCTGAATGGAAGATGGTTTGACTGGTCAAAACTGAGCTAGAGGGACTTCCCTGGTGGCGCAGTGGCTAAGAAGCCACCTGCCAATGCAGGGGACACGGGTTTGAGCCCTGGTCCAGGAAGATCCCACTTGCCACGGAGCAACTAAGCCCGCGAGCCACAACTACTGAGCCTGAGAGCCACAACTACTGAAGCCCGCGTGCCTAGAGCCCGTGCTCCGCAACAAGAGAAGCCACCGCAATGAGAAGACTGGGCACCACAACGAAGAGTAACCCCCGCTCGCTGCAACTAGAGAAAGCCCGTGCACATAGCAACGAGGACCCGACGCAGCCATAAATAAATAAATTAATTAATTAATTTTTTTTAAAATGAGCTAGACTGTGCCCTAATGTGGCTTTTGATTAATCTACTCGAATGCTTCTGAATTTGTGCCATCGACTTTAAAAAGAAATCGAAAGCATGAATTCTTATTTTTCATCCAGAGAGGATTAGTGGAGAGAAAATTAAGTTCCTTCATCTAAGTAAGTACCTCAGGGAACTATTCACCTATCAATGTATAGGAGAGTTTCAGCCTGTAGCTTACCCAATTTCATTAGCATTAATGGGAGTTTTTTGTGAAATCCTGTGTGAATCATCGCTTTAGGAGTTCTGTAAGAGTATGTTGATTACTGCTATTTTTGTAATGGCTCTGTTCTGCAGTTCCAACTTTTAACTCATTAGGCTTGCAATAGACGCTAAATTTTGGAAGGAATCACACTTGGACTTCTGAAGGTAATTAAATCAGAGCAGTATCACATAGAATCATTCACCATTGTGAATGTTAGATGCTGTTACGTGTTAGGTCCCAGGTGTTCTACTGGCTTGCTGTCTACAGTGTGAGAAGACTGAAATTTAAGTTTTTAGCTTTCACCTAATTATGTTATGTTTTATTACTGTGTATTCATCTACAAATATTCTTACCAAAGCCCTCTTTCTTTTCTTCGTTGATGGGCCATGAATTCTGCACCCATTCGGATGATCCTTCAAGCACCCTGCCTTCCCTTTTACTCGGCTTCATAATACTTGGTGACCTTTACATAGCATGAAAAGAGAATTTATGTCCAAACCTGGGCAATTTTGAAAATGAAAAGGGGAATTGGTGGAGGATGGGGAGACTTGAGTGCACATGTGCAAACGCCCAGTGACACGCAGGGAGACCCGAGCAAGCCGGAGCCCCTTGAGCCTGTGAGGTCTGCGTGCCTGAAAGGAAGATGCGCAGAGAAGCCCAGCCAGAGGGGTAACCCTAATACCTCTAGGGGTCCTGCTTCTTTTACCCCCCAGAAACCTCCTCCAGACGTAGTGTGTTCCTGAGCCCCAGAGGCCTGGGATATGAGTGGTTTGGGAATTCAGAGGAAGAAGCGATGACTTCTGAGAAGGAAATTCAGATGAACTACCTGGCGAATGACAAAGAAGGCACAGAAATCTGATGGCGTTTCTCTTTCTTTGAGGAAAGCCTGGTTTTCTGCGTAATGAGGGATATATGTTGTGGAAGAAGTAGCAGACAATTCACAGAGATGCCATCAAATCCGGACCGTGATGCTGGTGTAAGTGAACATTCAAGTGGTTGGAGCAGGATTCAGTTTCAGATGAATTCTCTGGAATTTGAAGTTGAGTCTCGATTCAGAAGATGATGGCTTTAGTGCGGAAGAATAACTCTCGAGAAAGATGGCGAGGTACATCAAGTTCCTGTACATCAGACATGGAAGAGTGATACAGACTCACTTGAAGAAGATCCTGAAATGTCTTTAACTGACTACTGGAAGTGTACTTTATGAAATGAAATAAACCCTCCCCTTCCACTGCCTTGCAACAGACGTTGGACCTTTTGTGAGACTTAGCTTCCTGAAGATAAAGGGAAAATGTCAGAGAAAGCCAGTCTAGAAAACTCAACACAAGGAGAAGATGGATTTGATGTTCCTGATTGGGAAAAACAAAAAAACAAAAACAAAAACCCTACAGTGAATGATTTCAGAGTCATACGCTGAAGAAAATGATAAAATTCACCTGAGCCTCCCAGTCCCAAGAAGGTGAGCGCTTGTCTCAGCCATCAACCCCTATTGCACCACTTCTAACAGCCAGGAAGATGTCAGTGAGTTTGAGAGGGAAGAAACACAAGACAAAGAGGAGAGTATGGAATCTAGCTTTCCTCTTAATGCCATTAATCCTTGTGTGATTTGCCACAGTCCACCTAAAAACAGTTGCATCCTCTGTGGCAACACAGGACATCTTATGGAATGTTTCACATGTACAAAGAACCTTTAAAAAGTATGCAAGATGAGTAACTTCTAGAGATTTGCTGTACAAAATAGTTTATATATATGTATATATATATACATATGTAGTTAACAACATAGTATTGTGCACTTAAAATATGTTGAGGATAGAGCTCATGTTAAGTGTTCTTACACACAAACAAGGACATAAGGAAATTGTTGGAGGTGATGGATTTGGTTAGTACCTTGATCGTGGTGATAACATTACAGGTGTATGCTTATGTCCAAACTCATCAAAATGTATACAGTAAATATGTGCAATTCTTTTGTATATCAATTATACATCAAAAAGCTTTAAAAAAGAGAGAGAGAGAAGTAAGCCTTGCCCAGTATGAAGACAGTTAATTCAAATGATTCTGCTAATTTATTTCCCCGAGTTGTCCTATCCATAAAAGTAGCATTATATATTTCTAACCATATAACCCTAAACATTTAGACAACCGTAACAAGTGCTTTTATTTTTTTACATATATCAAAGCAAGAAAGTATCTCAGTCCATGTATATTTTTTCTCTTAATAGTATAATTTACCTACTTTGGCGGGGATAGTGAATAATTTGCTTTCATTTAGGAAAATGTAACTTCTGTTTATATTTTATATTTGGATTTTAATACAATTTGAATTGGATATACAGCTCAGCCTTTACCCCTACTCCTTATGTTTTAAATCTTATCCACTTTCTATTAAATGAGAAGTATCTGAGAGAGAGAGAGATATATATACGTGTGTATATATACACATATATAGAGCATTTAAATGTAACTTATTGAGTACTTTTCGTGTAAGGAGAAAAATTTTGTGTGAAATATTCAATATTAATATTTTAGATATCCTTTAATCTTGTGAGTCTTAGTTTCTCTGCTCTTTCAGAGCCTCTTAAAATACTCTTTCTTGATAAAAAAATAAATTGGTAGTTATATTTGGTGTTATGTAGTTAAATTGTACTTCTTTTTCTTTGGCTACTTTAGTATATAAAGAATTGGTGGTAAAGACGTTGATTCAGAAGTCTTTGAGAATAATCATAATTTATCCACAAGACAAAACTTTTTAAGGCTCCATAGTAGAATATGGAGTTGTCCTGGTGGGAGGGGCGGCTCAATTCTGTATATCAGGCCTTTTTTCACACTGAATTTCAGGATTTAGTGGAATCTATTGTTTCCTCTAAGTTGAAAACAAATCTAAGACACTCTGAAGTCCCCTCTTGGTCTGGATTCCATGGCTCCTGGCAGTTTCCTAGGTTTCAGACATTTGCTTAAGGCTAATTCCAGGAACCAGTGAATTCGGAAAGATGAATTCAGAAATGTGATAACAGAAAAAACTGTTCATTTAAAAACGAGCCAGAAAGGTCGTAGCTTTTTTCTGAATTATCCAAAAATTATGTATCACTTTTCTTCAAGAAAGACAGGGTCAGAACATAGGATTCCAAAGTCTCTCTCATTAACTTTTTAATTTATGTTTAAATGTGAGTCATATTTGAAGCAAAGTAGTATAGATTATCATTTTTATTTAGGTTCCAGTGTTTCTCTCCTGTATATGACAGTTGTATGTACTTAGGTGAGGGCAATAAAATCAACTGAACTGTAAGTTTAGAATAGAACTGAGGGGTCATTTTGCACAGCAACTTGTATGCTAGTCACTGACAGAACATGGCTATTATAAATTTCAAAAACAAAAATACACACTCACACACACACAACTTACCACGCATGCATGTGTAAGTAGGAAACAAACGGCTGAAGAGATCAGTCCTCAGCCAAAGAGTGATACTCAAATACAGTAGAGCTTTATTAGTTTGTAATTTATAATATATCAACTAGAACAAAGTAGAATTCATCCTTTCTGTGGAAAGTTGGTGGTAATAATGAGAATATAAACAATGTGTATATCCAGGGTATATGCATGTAATGATTATACTATTAATGATTATGTAAGGATGACAAGCATAAAATGAGTCACCTTACCTCTAACCCCAACCTTCTGACATACCCCCTCACCCTGGTACACCCCTGGTCCTTAAATTCTGGAAAAGTTTCACTTATAACACCCTAGTTTTTTAATACAACTTTCTACCCTCCAAGTTCTCCAGCTAGTATTATTCCCAACTTATCTGTATCCTATTCTACTCTACTGTCCACATCCTTCTCAATTTTGAATAGATTTCAAGTCGACCCACTCTCTGATATCCTCCTTTCACCTGGTCTATTGACATTCTCTCGCACCCACCTTACAGATCACTGATTTTGGACTACACCAATTGTCCTTCCTTAATCAAGAGCCAGGCTAGGTACACTGTTCAGAGAAGAATGAGTGCCTCACAAAGTACTGTTCCTTTAAACATATTTTCACTAACATGAAATAGGCCCTCAAGACCCTCTGGCAATCCTGTTCTCTCATCATCACTACACTGGTTATTTTAAGGCCATCTCCCTTAAGCCTTCTACATTCTATCTCTTATTTCAGAGAAAATAAATGCCATTTAAATTGGAAATGTGTCAACGCCAGACCCACAAAGGTAAATGAACCTGGACCCTTATTTTTATCTTTTACACTTACCACAGGGTAAGAGAGACCTTCCTCCTTTGTAAGATTAATTCATTCACTTCTGTTCTGGAATCTATAGCTTTCTACTTTCCAAGAGACCTTGATACATTGATTGTTCCCTCTTTTAAAGAAAACAATTAGCCAACATGGGTTGAAAGTATATTGACACAAATTTACAGATGAAAAGACTGAGACCAGGACAAATGTCCAAAGTCAAGCTGCTTGAAAATGGAAGAGCTAGAATGGAGATTGACAGGTGTGACACCAATGATAGAGGAATTATTTGCTACCATATATAGACTGCATCACATAATCATTTAAACAGCCTCAGCTCTCTCTCATCCTAAATATAATCTTGGAATCAGTGTCTACTCTTCCTGTCTCTCATTTTCATATCTCTCATTTACTCATTCGTTCACAAGAATCAGGCTTTACCTTGCTAGGTTCCTCTGACAGCTCAATTTCGCTGTGATCATCTGTGAGCTCCTTGCTGTCAAAACCACTTCTCCGTTCTGAGTCTTACTTGATATTTGATGTTTATAATCACTCAATGTTTTAAAAAATGTTCTTTCACTGGGCTCTGTGACATCACAAGTTTTAGCTTTCCTTCTACCTCTGGCTGCTCTTTCTTGGTTTCCTTCATATACTCCTATTTCCTTAAATGGTTCTCAATTATTGATTGTCAATAGGATTTAGTCCTTGGCCACATCATCTGTTATGATGACCTAGATGAGTACCTGTTTTGCAGAGCTTCCCAGAAATGCAAGGAAAGTCTGTTTGCGCTCTTATTCACCACCATCACCTCCACCCTCTCACATACACTTAAAGTTTTAGAGTTTTCTCTTTTAATATGGGCAGTGCAAATCTTTGAACTACTAACTGGCACTGTGGCTGAGGAAGTATTTTGGTGGCCACCCTCAAATATGAAGGGTGCTGTCTTTTTGGTTCCTCAATCTGAAGCTGGGATTTCTCACACCCACTTCTGATGCAGCCTGATAAGCCAATTTTCACTCCTATTTTACCTTTTCATCATCTCCCTTCAGTGTTACTAGTGCTAAGGTGGAAACCTTTGTCATGTGCAGCCCTTTTCTTCATTAGACATTGCAGATGTCCAGATAACAGTTTGAGTTCTTGAAAATATCTGCCAATTTGTGGGTTGTGGGGCTGCAGTGATCGTTCTCAATTTTATAGAAACTATAAAGTGTGACTTATAAATAATAATCTTAGGAGTTTTGTGGTTTAAGACTGAGGTCTGTGAATCCTCTAACTTGCAGATCTGTTTGCATTCCTGACTCTTCTCCAGTTTGGATCTGCGAACATCAGTAGCTGTGCAACAAAGGTACTCTCACTGGTAATTGAGCAATGAGTGGTGTTAACACAGAGGGTTGACACCAGTTTACTTAGGGAACAAACTTGGCTTCATGGCCAGCATGGACCTGTTTACTGGCAAATGGAGAACAGGTGTGATCTCTAATAAGCAAGTGCTGGGATATAACATTAGCAAATTTTGCTGCCAAGTTCTTGAATTTGTCTTAACCCAAAGGCAATTATGGTATTCAGTGAAGAAACAGTATAGGATAGAGTATACTTCTCTTTAATTAGATTTCTTGGCCCATTATTTGCCCACCCTTTATCTTTTATTTCCCAAGGTACTATTTTAGTCACTACAGAACAGAGATGGGTGACTAAGGAAGAAAGGAAAAGTTAGTTGAAATTCAAGAAGAAAGTACAGGCTAAGGCCGAAAGTCCTAGGGTACCAGGTAGTCTGACATGGACATCTGTGCATATCTATATTACTGTACAGAGAGCACTACTAACTTTTCAGTATCCCCTTTTAGAGAGTAAGATTTTCAGAAAAAAAGGGACATTTCTTTACTAGTCTAAATAAACCACAATGTCCAGCATTGTGGCTAATCCAGAGTAGTCAATAAATGTTTATATTCTAGATTTCACTAAATAAACCTTTGCAACCACCAAGAAAGCCTCAATGGAGTATTTGTCTTCTCAGGAAATAATAGCAACAATTTTGACCATATTCCACTAAAGGCTGTAGTTTTACTGTTACCTCTAGATGAATTTCAGATATGAAACTTTTCATATAATAATATCCTACTAAAATGTTAGACAGTTGGCTCCATTCACTACAAAAATGTTTGTGAAAGAACCAGGAAAAGTTTGTTGGCAATCTGTATATCTTCTTTGGAGAAATGTCTATTTAGGTCTTCTGCCCATTTTTGAATTGGGTTGTTTTTTTGATATTGAGCTGCATGAACTGCTTGTAAATTTTGGAGATTAATCCTTTGTCAGTTGCTTCATTTGCCAATATTTTCTCCCATTCTGAGGGTTGTCTTTTTGTCTTGTTTATGGTTTCCTTTAAATACAGGTCAGATCCATAATAGTACCTTTATATCACACATACCAAGGTATAAATTTTTGGACTAGTCTGATGCTGCCATGTACCCCATACCTACTATTTATTTATTTCTTTTTGGCTGCGTTGGATCTTTGTTGCAACTCGGGGGCTTTCTCTAGTTGCGGCGAGTGGGGGCTACTCTTCATTGTGGTGTGCGGGCTTCTCATTGCGGTGGCTTCTCTTGTTGCAGAGCACAGGCTCCAGGTGTGTGGGCTTCAGTAGTTGTGGCTCGCAGGCTCTGGAGCACAGGCTCAGCAGTTGTGGCTCACGGGCTTAGTTGCTTGCTCCGCAGCATGTGAGATCTTCCCGGACCAGGGCTCGAACCCGTGTCCTCTGCATTGGCAGGTGGATTCTTAACCACTGCGCCACCAGGGAAGCCCTCTACTATTTAATTAAATATAATATACTCATACTGTCAAATATTAGTCAGCGCTTCCTAGAGATCACATTTCAAAAGAGCATTAAAAATGCAATAAATACCCATAAGGTAATTTTAAGTGAAAAAAGCAGCATATAAAACTGTTACACATATAATTGCAATGGTGATGCCTTGGGCATTATATATATTTTATTTTTCCTACCTTTTACACTTTTTCTGTACTAAAAGTTGTTTTATTTCTATGGTCATAAAAATCAAGGGGCTGTTAAAGGAAGATTTTCTAATAGTTAAAATCAGAAACAGCTAATAGAATGGGATCTAATAAGGTTAAATATAATGTCTACGTTTAGGAATAAATATCTGAGGAGACAAAAAATTAATAAATATTCATGATCTTAACGACTCGAGATCAGTTTTAGGCAACAGTTTGCAATGGCTCCTGAGAAGACAAATGTAGTCTGTGGATTATTGTAATATTTCCATTAGGAAAATTGAAAGTGAAAACTCCTCTATACTTTGACTTGGTCTGGCCATATTTGGAGTATTGTGTTGGGTCCAAGAACCACATTTAAAGAGGATCAGTGACCTGTAAACTAGTGTGGCCAGAATTACAAATGGCTTCCATGTGGAATTACAAACTCCTCCAGAGTAGTTGTGCTAGAAGGGGCATCTGTTTGGGGTAAATATAAAGGTATATTTCTCAAGGCTAGAACCGTAACAAAATGGAATCGGTTTTCTTGTGACATCATTATCTTGCTTTCACAAAAGCTAATGGGAGAGTATCTGAGTGGCCCCCTTGACAAGAAACCTGGTCCACAAATAACAGATTAGCTCCACCACCATGGTTCCAAATCTGTAGAATCCTGAGATCTGTAAGGCAAAACAAAATCTGCGTGTTTTCAGGATAAAGAAACTTCCTTCATTATGAGGATTCCTTCCCCATTAATAAAACATGAAAAATATCGAAGAAAAGGAGATGAGTCTGAATCACAGAACAGAACGACTTTTGTAATGTAGCATGTTATAAGACTCTTGAAGCAGATGTACATAGAAAGTTTGCCAAATTATTTTACAATAATATTATAAAATATTTTTCTCAATTAAAAATCTTGTGGCTATCAACCTAAGAAAATCCTGTTGGAATGTATGTGTTCAAACCTGTCTTCAAAAACTACTTAATATGCTGATAATTACTTACGAGTCTATTTAATGTCTAGTTTTGAATTGCTTTTTCTGTGATTCACAAAAAAGTAGTACAAGTATGCCAGATGGCAATGCACAAGATGAGAATAATTTCATGCTTTTGCTTAACAAAGTAGTGTAACTTGGTTTACTGTGAGAAGGAAAAGTATTTTTAGGATGTCAGTCTTCACATTTAAACGTAAGTATGTAGGTATGTGTGTGTATGCATGTACATAAATGCAGAGTATAATCTATAAAGGAATTTTTCACATCTGTATCTTGTTTAGTTAGTGCATTTTGTGTATTCGTCAATGCAACTTAACGGGCATGTACTTTGCAGTAAATTTTCTTTGTGATATGTTTATTTCATTACAGAATAGGGGTGAGAAGATGAGTCTGACAAAAAAATTTTTTTAAGTACCTGCATTAAGACCCTTATTCAACAAATACAATATGACTATTAACCAAAGCCAAGATAGTAAACTCAGGAGGGCAAACCTATTATTCAAACATTTCTATTGGAACTACATGGACTGCACAGTTATAAGGCATATTTACTAATGGAGTGAAACTCCAGATTACACAGTACGGATGTGCTAGGTAGTTATGAGTTCATGTAACAAACTATGTAATTTGCTTATTTCTGATCAGAAATAGACTTAAGGTAATAGATACATTTTTAATAAAATAAATGGAAACTATTTAAAAGATTGGGTAAAAACAGAGTCCTACTTAATAGTCTGTTCTTTGTTATTTTCTGCCACAGATTTAGCCAACATTTTGTATTTAGCTGTAATATAAACATAAATCAGCTAAAAGCAGAAAATGTCTTCAAAGCATCGCCAAATCCTGTTTTCTGATTTCTCATTTCATAAAAATCTCAGAAAGTTATCTTCTCTTTAATGCTTCTCCACAAAACCTGCATCTTATTTCTGCAAAATCACCGATCTCATCTAAAATTGCAAAAACTAGTTATCTTTCTTGCATTTCATGTCAAACAAATTAACCTATTCTCTTTTATTCTCATCTTTCCAATTGCCTTAACTTCCTGCTGCCAGTTTGTGAACATCTGCTGTTCCAAACCATACCAAATCATTTTACTTTCCTCTGGCTCTTCTGTTCATATTCAAGTATTTTTTTTTAATTACTAAAAAAGTCTTGATGCTTGTACATGCTAGGTAAACCTCAAAGGCATCTGTTATTTTCAGAGTCCCTTTACCTTATAAAAGACATCCTTTGCCATTTTGCCTGAAGGTAGTATGTCCTTCTTTGAAGTTTCATATAGTTAGGTCTCCTCCACCGAACCCTTCATAACTCAACTTTCCCTTCCTTTTAATCATAGTCACATTATTAACCATCCTTGGATTCTCAGTCAACACTGAGTAGCTAATAAACAAGTTAATTTCCCAATATTTATGTCAGGGTTGGATCAAGAACCAAAATAATTTATGTTAATAATTTTGATTTACTGAATTAATGGCTCTATAATAACTGGTACTAAATTCGTCTTAATCTAAGTAAACCAAAAACAATGATGAGGACATCCTACACCCTTACAAGCCTCAGGGGTCATATCTCTGTTACAAAATGCTAGTGATAAAATGAGAGTACGACTTGCCTACTTAACTACCCTTGAATCCCTAGGATTCTGGAGTCACAATAGAAAGAATAGGTATACAGATCCCTACTTGGCATTTGAAAATCACAATGCCGATCTGTCATCATCCTGTAAGTAATATATAAATGCTATCTGCAGCTGCAAAAGGATTCCTGTCTTCTGCACCCAATTCATTTATTTGAAAGGAAAACAACTTCACTGTTCACAGGTATGGTGCCTGCCTTCTCTACAATTAATTAGGCTCCATTCGTTTACATAATATTAAGGAGCATTTCAGGCACTGATCTTTCAGGTTGCCAACAAAACACACATTGTTTTCAGTTTCTTAAAACATAAATAATCTGTAGACTTCTGTGCTAGGTTAACTCAACTGATTGTTTTTCCTGCCCCCTCCCCACTTTGTCACTTGACAGCTTGAAACTGGGCCTGCAAAAGCTCATTTGCATTCTGGCAGCAAGGCTGGAGAATAAACCCAGCAAACGTGTCTATTTGTGTACTTCAGTATATGACTGTGCTGGCTTCAATCAAGACTTATTTTCAGTATCATGGCCAACAAAAGCATTAAACGAGTTTTCTCAGACATGAGTGATAAGCTGTAGAATGTATTTCTTTAAAGGAATTTTTTTTTCTGGTGATGCTTATGGAATGCAATAAAAATAAAAGAGAAGCAAGAGTGCAAATCTCACTAGAAATTCAATGCTACCTTGACATTTGAACTCTTTCTTCTTGTTTCCTGACACGCTAAATACCTTCATTATAGTTTAGGTTGTACTTGATTATAAGTTTGAAAGGTTACAGTTTTATTTCAAAAGGAAATATTTTTTTAAAAATCAGTAT
Source organism: Physeter macrocephalus (assembly GCF_002837175.3). Taxonomy (NCBI): domain Eukaryota; kingdom Metazoa; phylum Chordata; class Mammalia; order Artiodactyla; family Physeteridae; genus Physeter; species Physeter macrocephalus. Next base: position 41,713,051 of record NC_041225.1, read on the forward strand.
TTCACGTTGAACTTTAAAGATTGCATTCTCAACCCAAGATTGTCATTTCACACACAGATCCCTTTTGGGAGTTGATGATGGTATTGGCTTCTTAGAATGAAAAACATCTAAAGTCTATTTTTTTCAGGCACTAGTATTGTTTCAACATAATCTCTTCTGGATATTTTTTCTAATTCTTTCCCCATGAAAATAGCTGGTGCATTTTTATTTAAACCATTTCTTCCTTAAGTACTCACCCTCCCAGGGCCATACATTTAGCCTACCCCAATTATTTTTCTGACTATAAACTCACATGGTTTCATCTACAAAATGGAAATCTGTACGTGTGTGTGTGTGTGTGTGTGTGTGTGTGTGTGTGTGTGTGAGAGAGAGAGAGAGAGAGAGAGAGAGAGATCTGTGTGTTACTGGAAAAGTACAAGTGAAAGAAAAAAATCACTTTCCTTGTGTTCTGTGTAATGCTGTAGTAGCGTGTTAATGACAAGAGATGATATTCTCAGTGATTCAATCAACACATTCTTTTCACAACATAATCTCCTTCATCTGAAAGAGAAATATATTTTTAGCCAACTCTCTGGGACCAAGTCATTGATTTATGAATATAAGGTGAAGGACTTCATGAATTTTTTCCTGACCTCCATCTGTCATTTCCTCAGTCATATCTATTTTAAGAAATATAAAACAAATTGCCATAATGGGGCACATTATCACCTTGATCTATCACACAGGAAGAACTCTTTCTGCTTCTTATCACACCCATACAGAAAATTAGCTTTACACTGTCCTAAGCTGGTTTTCTCTCTATTCTTTATTATTTTATACTGATGATGATATACATTACTCAAATGCTGATTCATTCTGAACATGCTCACAAGAAATTGGAATAAGTAACTTCAAGTCTTTTTGAGATAAGGACAAACAACCAGAAACAACTGTTCCTGCATCTGAGAATTTCTGGGAAATTAATCCACCAAAGCTGCCTGACAGATCATTACAGTGACTGCTAACATTTCCTTTAGGACATATAAGTTCACATTCTAACAATACTATCATTTATGTCTTTGACAGACATCACATCTGTTAAGCCTCAGGCCTCATCCCAAATAAGCATGAAAATCAATTGCTTACACCATTAATCATTAGGGAAATGCAAACGAAAACTACAAGATACTGGTTAAAAATCCATTAAGATGTCTACTACCAAAAAACCAGAAAATAACAAGTGTTGGTGAAGATGTGGAGAAACTGGGTACAGTTGGTTGGATTGTAAAATGGTGCAGCTGCTATGGAAAACAGCATGGTGGTTCCTGAAACAATTAAACATAAAATTCTCATCTGATCGAGCAATTCCATTTCTGGGTATATATGCAAAAGAACTGAAAGCAGAGTCTCAGTGAGATATTTGTACACCAATGTTCATAGCAGCATTATTCACAAGAGCTAAAATGTGGAAGTAATCCAAGTTTTCATTGATAGATAAATAGATAAGCACATGTGGTACATACATATGATGGAATATTATTTAGCCTTAAAAAGGAGGAACATTGTACAATATGCTATGACATGGATGAACTTTGAGAACAGTACACTAAGTGAAATAAGCCAGGCGTGTGTGTGCGTGTGCGCGCGCGCACACACACACACACACACACACACACACACACACACAATATGGTTCCACTTATATGAGGTCCTTAGAGTAGTCAAAGCCATAGAGATAGAAAGTAGAATGGTGTTTTACCAGGGGATGAGGGGAAAGGGGGAAGAGAGGACGCGCGCCCACACACACACACACACACACACACACACACACACACACACAATATGGTTCCACTTATATGAGGTCCTTAGAGTAGTCAAAGCCATAGAGATAGAAAGTAGAATGGTGTTTTACCAGGGGATGAGGGGAAAGGGGGAAGAGAGGATTATTGATTAATGGGTGTAGAGCTGCAGTTTTACAAGATGAAAAGCATTTTGGAGATGGCTGGTGGTGATAGTAACACACTACGAACATATTTAGTACCACTGAGCTATATACTTAAAAATGGTTAAGATAAGAAATTTTATGTTTGTGTATTTTGCCATAGTAAAAAAAAAAATATAGAAAAAATACACAATCACTTAGTTTTTAAAAGAAATATAATTAGATAGGAACCAAAAACTTGAAAATTTGAGGGATATTTGGCTGAAACTCGAAGTAGTCTCATTTTATAGCTGTTTCTAATTACACATAGAATTTAAATTCTTCTCCACACTTTGACTCATTTTCTCACTTACTTTCCCTCTCTTTCTTCCTCTCATTTACACAGTCACACACACATGCACATCCTATGTACTACAAAGAAAGTCTGGATGGAAAAAAATATGAGGATATGAGCAGTGACAATTTATTCTCATGAGGATATGAGTAGTGACAATTTATTCTCTTGCTAGATGTGGAGTGGGCATAAGCCAATACATTATAAAAGACCAAATTAGAAGTTGACGCATGAATAGGGTCCATTTCAGGAGAAGATACGATATGTTTTAGGCAGACTGATGTTAATATAATACAGTTTCCTTGTAAGGTATTGTGAGTTTTCCTGTGTGGTCTTGCAATCCCTGATAATATACTTCATAATGGGAGAATATCACGTTTATTCACATGCAGAGATTTGGAGCTCTCCTTAGGGGCTGGTATTTTTACTTCTGCAAAAACAAATGACAGTTGATGAAAGGGACCTGATTTAAATGAGGCTTATAAAGGAGTAAGCAACCAGAGTGTCATTAATCAAACCAAGGTGTACAAATAATTACTTTGCTTGGCTTTGATCACAGTTGAGCATTAGTCTTATCCTGACTCCTACATTTTAAGAACATGGACAAACTAAAGTTTTGTTGGAGGAGGGTGATCTGGAGGACAAAATATCTAGAATCCAAATTAGGACTGAGGAAGAGCTACTGGTATGGTAACTATTTAGCTTGGATACATAGGCAAGCCATTGATTGTATAGTTTTACACATCTGAGGCACTACCATAAAGGAAAGAAAGAATAGTCTCCTACTGTGTAGCTTTAGAAAATAAAATTAGGTCAAAGGGGGCACAGTTGTAACATGTGAGGTTTTATCTCATTTTAAAGAAAAGTTTTGTAACAATTATTGCTGTCCAATCACACAATGGGACCCTTTTGATGTACTGTTCGACTTGTCACTGGGAGAATTCAAGGAGACTGTTCAACTACGAGGAGTCAAAGGGAATTCTGCATTGATAGAAGTTGGAAAGTGAGACCTTAAATCTATTTCTATCCCCAAGATTAGAAATTCTAGTAAATCAGACAAATTGGAAACTTGCAATTATCTCTTTGAAAAACTTTAGGACTTAGAAATATATTGGGATGAGCCCATGTATAGAAATATATTGGGATGAGCCAGTGTACTCATTTACTTTTAATATTAAACAATAAAGAAGGTGATTTAAAGGACATTCATAAGTTGTAATGATCACTAAAGTGAGTCCATGACATTTTATGACAGAACTAAACCAAATTTTTAAGTAAGTTTGGAGAAACTTAGGGCAGGACTTTTACTATGTTGAGTCATTATGTTGAGTGTTAAAGTTAACACAAAAGTAATAATGACCTTGTTAGCTATGACACTAAAGCATGAACAAAAAAAGAAACAAATAGATAAACTGGACCTCATTAAAATAAAATAAAATATTTGGGCATCAAAAAACATACAGAGAATGAAAGGAAAACTTAGAGAATGGGAGAAAATATTGGCAAATCATATATCAGATAAAGGTCTAGTATCCAGAATATACAAAGAAGTTTTATGACTCAACAACAAAAATTATTAAATTTAACAATGGAGTAAGGACTAGAATTGATATTGATCCAAAGAAGATATTCAGAGGCTCAGTAAACACATGAAAAGATGCTCAACATCACAAGTCATTAGGGAATGCAAATCAAAACTATAATGAGATACCATGTCATACCGACTAGGATGGCTAGAATAAGAAAAGTGGACAATAACAAGCATTGGTGAGGAAAGGGAGAAAATGGAAACTTGTATGTGCTGATAAGAAAACAAAACGGTTCAGTGGCAGTGGAAGTTTGCTGGTTCCTCAGAAAATTAAAGATAGAATTACCACATGACCCCACAATTCTACCCCTAGGTAAGAATTGAAAACAGGAACTCAAACAAATACATGTACATGCATGTTCATAGCAGCACTATTCACGAGAGCCAAAAGGTAGAAATAGCCCCGATGTCCATCAATGGAGGAATGGATAAAGAGAATATGTTATAAACATATAATGGAATTATTATTCAGCCATAAAAATGAATGAAGTACTGATACGTGCTATTACACGGATGAACCTATAACACCTAACGTCACATATCACACATTCTATTTACCTGAAATATCTATTATAGATAAATTCGTAGAGAAGGAATATAGATTATTGCTTGCCAGATGCTGGAGAAAGGGGGCAATGTGTACAGGGTTTTACTCTGGAGAGATGGAAATGTTTTGGAGCTAAATAGAGGTAATGATTACATGACATTGTAACATTTAGTAGAACATTGTACCAAATGCCACTTAGTTATTCATTTCTTTTTAAAATAAATTTCTTTATTTATTTATATTTATTTTTGGCTGTATTGGGTCTTTGTTGCTGTGCGCGGGCTTTCTCTAGTTGCAGCGAGCAGGGACTACTCTTTGTTGCGGTGCCGGGGCTTCTCATTGCGGTGGCTTCTCTTCTTGCGGAGCGCAGGCTCTAGGAGTGTGGGCTTCAATAGTTGTGGCATGTGGGCTCAGTAGTTGCGGCTTGGGGGCTCTAGAGTGCAGGCTCAGTAGTTGTGGTGCACGGCACGGGTTTAGTTGTTCCTCAGCATGTGGGATCTTCCCGGATCAAGGATCGAACCCACGTCCCCTGCATTGGCAGGCGGATTCTTAACCACTGTGTCAGCAGGGAAGTCCCTAGTTATTCATTTTTAAACAGTTTGATGTCTTGTGAATTTCACAGGAATAAGTTATTTAAAAAATACTATTGTACTCTGGAGGGGATGGTTAGAGGTTAGTTCAACCTTTAAAAAAGATTCAAGCTTTCTCACATCTTTGTTTAGTTCAAAGATGTGGCACCTTGAGAAACTGGAAGGATCCTGGAGAATGGCTGCATTCTATGAGAGCCCTACTCGAGTGGTAGGCCCAGTTGTAGCTGCAGTGCTCAATGTGGTGTTAATCTAATGGATTAATAAGGTCTCAGGTACATGATGTGCAGCCACTGACTTGGCAAATGTGTTCTTTTCCATTCAGATTAGAAAACAAGGTCAGAAACAGTTTGTATTCATGTGGGACAGACAACAATATTTATTTACAATTCTGCTCAGGACTACGTTAAGCCTCCTGCCTTCTGTCATAATATAGTCCTAAGAGATCTGGACCACCTGGGCATCTGAACACCACCACCACGCTGCCTCATGACCCCAAAGACATCATGCTGAGTTGGCAAGACGAGAGAGAAGTGACTAGTGCTCTCTAGGCCTTGGTTAGATGCACATCCCAGAGAAGGGAAAATAAACCTTCCAAGATTCAGAGACTGGACACTTCAGTACAATTTGGAGGGCTCTAGTATCAGAAGAGTGCCATGATATTCCTTTCCAAGTAAAAGACAAATTGCTGCATCTGGCATCTTCCACCACAAACACAGTGCCTGATAGACCCCTTTGGGTCTACAGGCAACACAACCACACCCAGGAATAATTACTGGGAAACATGAAAGACTGTAAGGTTTCCTGGAGTAAGAAAGGACACTGGAGCAGGTCCAGGCCATAGTGCAATCAGTGCCACCGCTTGGGCCACACAATCTAGCAAACGCTATGGTGTTGGAGGGAAAGGATGCACTACGGTAGGTCTAGTGGGAGAGTCAGAATGCAGGCCCCTGGCATTCTGGGGCCATGTGATTGACCACCTAGAATTATAAGCCCTTTAAGAAATAAACATCTTTTGACTTCATACTGAGTCCTGTTAGTGTTGGAGCACTAGAATGCGGGACACAAAGTGACAATGGCTTTGGAATTTCCCATTATGAGCTGGGTTCTGTCAGGTTCACGAAGTCATGAGGTCAGAGAGGCCTAGCAGCACCTGTCCATATGCACATCTGGAAATGAACCTAAGCAGGAGCAGAGAGCACATGTTACATCCATGATACACAGACCAGACCCTACACCACCTGCAGAGTTGCGTCATTGCCTGCCCATCAGTTTGCACCTATGGCCACAGGGAGGTTTCCTCCAGCTGAGGGAGGAGGGAAGCAGCCAGCCCTGGTTTACGGCTAGTTCAGCTTGGTATGTGAGTGCAAACAAAACGTGCGCAGTGACTGCAGGCCCACATTCCTAGGTGGCCCTGAAAGATAGTTGAGAGTGATTAATTTTCCAAATGAGCTAAGCTATGAGCAATTGCCTATTTTTTTGGAAGAAGAAATGGCCTAAGCTGTCGTGTTAAGGGCCTAGGAGGAAAAGAACTAGAAGATTGGAGTCATCCTCCAGATAAAGACATGAGTAGGTCATACGGAAGTGGGCACAAAATGTGATTTTTGTGTTACATGTTAGCTCCTATTGGAAGGCATGCACTACAGGAGAGACTCTGAACAACCAAACAGGCAATGTAACTGAGTCAGTTATCCTTAGCCAGCCTTTGTCATCATCTGCTCCAGGAGTAGCATGATGGGCACATGAACGGAGTGGTCACGATAACAAAACCAGAGGCTATAAATGGGCCCAACGGTGCAGACTCCCTCTTACCAAGGCAGATCTACTGATACCTCTGAATGCCTAACTTGTCAGTAAGAGAGACCAACACTGAACACCCAGTATGGCACTGCTCCTTGAGGAGACCAGCTGGCTATTGGGGACAGGTTGATTACACTGAACCCTTTTTATCCTGAAAAGACCATCCGTTCAATCTCATATGGATAATAAACACATTCTGGGTATGGGCTTTCTCTTCCTCCCCCACACAGCTATCTGCGGGCTCACAACATACCTGATCCACAGACATGACTTCACACACTTCATCAGATCAGGGACTGATGTGGAAGGAGAAGGTGGTACTGGAATGGCCCCCGCCTACGAGAGTCATGGGTCATATCATACACAATGCCATTGAGAGGCTTCTGGACTCACAGAACACTATGATGAACCCCTAAAAGTGCAGCGGAAATCCCAATTCAAAGCAAACACCCAGAAAGGAATGGGTGCCACTCTTCCTCACCCAGCGCATTTATTAAAACAAAGATTGCTCTCTAAGGTGCTCTGTCCCCATAGGAAGTAGTCCTGTGTTTGGAAACCAAGGGGAGGAGGCCTGAGTGGCCCTGCTTACTTACCATCATTCCCAATGATTCACATGGGGGGCCTTATAGTTTTGTCCCCGTAACTTGAGGCTCTTCAGGTTGGAGGTCCTGGTCCCCAAAGGGTTGCACCCTTGCTAAGGGACACAGAGAGGAATCCTACTGAACTAAAGGCTAACCCAGGCACTTTGGACTCCTTGCTCCCAGGGAAAGGCAGGCAAAAAGGGAGTCATTACATTAGCAGGTGTAATTGACCTTAGTCAACAGGATGAGATAAGTGTCCTTTTATGCAACATGGAGGCAAAGAGAAATACCTGTGAACCCAGTACCTGTGGGCTTGGGCACATTAAGCCGTGCTTGGTTAATGGCAACCATCCAGAACTGAAAAGAGAAGGACTATGAGAGCTTCATACCATTCAGGAAGGTCACACCCCCAGGTGAGCCACCCAGCCCTGATGCAGGGGTAGCTGAGGACAAGGGCACTTAGAATGTATTGTGCAGGCTCAGCTGCAGCCTGAGATCATCTGCGGCGATGGGGCCTCTAATTGATCCCATGAACTGTCCTCCTCTGAGTTTCCCCTCAGAAAAGAAAGCCACAGAAGACATGGAGGAACTGCTCCCAAGCCTGAGTAAAGAAGCAGACCTGAACAGTGCAAGAAGGAAGGATGCATCTCACCGACCTTTTCTCACAGAGTGTAAGTGACAAAGGACCTCAGCTGCTGAGCTTCGGAATCATTGCTGAATTATCCCCAGATCACACTCCCTTGGGCCACTTCCAGCCAATGACCGGGGTGGCAGGGATACTAAGAACTTCTACATATTGACATAGAAATTTATAAACAAATCAATAGCACAAGAGATTAGAGAAATCATCAGGCATTTATCAGAAAAGGAAAGCAAACAGTCCACATGAAAAAGTACTCAGTTAGCAAATAATCAGGACACTCGAATAGCGACAGCAGTTTGCTATTTTACAATGATCAGATTGACAGATAATAATAAGGGCCATGAGGAAAAGGAGGAGGAGGAGGAGTAGTAGTGATACGACAATCCCCAAAGTCTTTGAGGTCTTAGGGAAACGGGGACTCGTATATGTGGTGGTGTAAACTGATCTAGTTATTTGGAAGAGCAGCATGGCAAAATTGAGTGAAAACCAAGATACCTAATTTCTAAAATCAAGTGCATCAGCCATGTTTCAGTTGAATATAATGTAAACAAAACTAGAGATCGGAAACAGAAAGTAATTCAAGACAGGAGGGTAGGAGCATATCATATTGTCAGAAAGGCTGAAGGAACAAGCCCCGTGCAGGGCCCTTGAGAATGATTTCCATGGCAGCCCCTCTCTCTGGCCCACCTGGGATGTTGCTGTCCCTGCCACAAGGAGGACACTGGGGCATCAGGATGGAATACCACCATACAGCTGTTATCCCAGGGTCAGAAGATGTCACCACAATTGTCAGATCCAGGGCCATAACACAACTGCAGTTCACAGGCAAAAGTGTGCCCTGTATCCCAGATCTGGACAGTGGGACATTGTCTGTTGCTGGAAAAATAAAGAAATAAAAAGCCTCCGTGCCTGCTTATCAGCAGAACAGCCTCGCCTTCACCTCACTTTTTCCCTTCCGAGTTTCCATGTGAATATCTGACTGGAAATCTAAAACAAGCCTGCTATGACAGATTGACCGGAACCCCTAACTTTCCAGATTTTGCGATATGGTCAGGCAAACAAGGGGACATCTAAAATGGAAGTTAAGCACCAATCTACTAAATCTGTCACACCTAGCAATTTCACTTTTAAGCATACACCCTGAGCACGCTTTATTCATAGGGGAGGTATCGGTCTTGGACGGCTACTTCATTATTGTGCCAGGTATTTTTTGTAAGATGTTAATTAAAAAAATATTTTTTTTATTTTTTTATGCAGCAGGTTCTTATTGGTCATCCATTTTATACACATCAGTGTATACATGTCAATCCCAATCTCCCAATTCAGCGCACACACACACACCCGCCGCTTTCCCCCCTTGGTGTCCATACGTTTGTTCTCACCCCTGGCCCCCTGGTATCAATTGCCAGTAGTGTCCTCCAGATATCAGTATGAACAAGCTGCACAGACACATTTCCAAACATATCCCAGGAGGAGAGTACACCCAACTCATGTGAACAATTTCCCTGAAGTGTTTTCAGCATATTTGCATATGGCTATACACAGGAGCCTTGGCAACTATAGTGAAAAAAATAACAGCCTATATGACCAGCAATAGTGGGATAAAATGGAGAGGTACACTCTGCTGTATAACTTGCAGCAATTAAAATGCATGAGTCATCTACATGGTATCAAGAAGAACAATTCTCAAGCAGATCACCTTTTATGGGGGAAAAAAAAACAAGGTGGAAAAGGGCTGCTACTATTGTGTCCATCACTTGACAATACTGTAGATAGAACTTCAGGATTTGTAGACAAAATTAGCCTCTTGAGCGAGTGTGAGTCCTGTCTTTTGGGAATACAGATGGCTCCCACTACTTCACTCATTCTTCTGCATGTCTGTTGACATCAAATGATTAGAGATTACAAGGTAGCAGAGTCCATAATGATGTCAGTACACACAGAGTATGATAATATTTGTATAGTAGACTGTGGTAATTTGATAAGGCTGTTTGAGGCCAGAGGTGACAAGCCCAGGGGCTGTGGCTGCCTGGAGTTTTAACCCAGCCTCCATAGGGGCTGGAAGCATCAATACTGCAAGCAACTTTAACCCATTTGATGGGTTAACCTTTGGGAAGATCTGTATTAATAAGGATCAACAAACAATGTTCACATTGGCCTCACCATTTATTCTGCCAAATCAGACTTTTCCTTAAAGGAGTTAGATTTTTGAAAATAATATCATCAATACAAACAAACTGAATGTAATGAAATGAAATGTATCTAGAAGAGGTAGCCTACAAGGACAAACATCCTGTTAAATCCATTTTGGTATTTCCACCTATTCCCTGAGTGCTAAGCCCAGTTCTCGGCACACCTAAACGTTTGTTAACTTAAGGGCTTCTGTCTTCATTGTCGGGGTTCCCATGCTGACTGCCATTCAATCCCTCGCTTGCAGCCCTAGCCTTTATTATGTGATGATGAAAAGGACAGAGAATTAAAAGTTTCTGATTACAGAGTATTCCCATTGGAAGATTTTGTCCTAAAAAGAATGTCCAGGGCTGTCTGGTGAGCAAATACAGGCTGTCCTCAAATCCATGAAATTCTCTCCAAACCCTGAAAAGAGCTCCACTCTTCGCAGTCACTACAAACTAAATCGGTTAGAGAGCAGGACACAAAGGAAGATTTACTTTTACAGTGTGCTCGAAAAATTTTGTTACAAATTCTGCCAAGCCTGTTTCAGAACAACAAAACAATGTTTTGAAAAGTAAAAGAGGAAGAAAATGAAGAAGAAGAAAGAGGAAGGGGAGAAGAAGCAGGGGAAGAGGATGGGGAGGAGGGAAAGGAGGAGGCTGGGGAGGAAGATGAGGAGGAATAGGAGGGGGGGGCAGCAACATCATCAACGATTTCTTTTACCCCCCTTCAAGCAGATCAGACTGTCCCATGTGGTCTTAATGCTTTCTTGCCCTTTGAGCCAATCCCAAGCTCCTGGAAATCTTTTCTTTTGAGGACCAAGTCCCCTTCTCTCCTTGGAAGCAGTAATGCCCCTTCCCTCTTCAGGATGTTTTGGGGTCGGTTTGCTTCCTATCGCACCCTCTGCCTCACCTGCTCTCTCTGATCTTTTCTGATCGTTAAAGCGACGAAGAGATGGCAGGTGAAGCAGTGCACGTGTTGGAACTCACACACGATATTGCTTCCATCAACACTTGATCCCTCCTTTCTTCCCAAAGCTCTATTTTAGTGCCTCCTGCTCATGAATCGAATGTTTTCTGCCTCTGACCCACAGCATGCCCCTGGCTGAAGCACTGGTTAGATTTTCTCTCTGGGGTATAGTTTGTGTGAAGCCCACTGAGTTGAAAGTCCTTTCTGCATTTGCTCTTTCCGACACCTGGGAGGCAGAGATGCTGCAGAGCGTTTTGTATTCTAGCTGCTAAATGCTGGAAAGTCAGACGGAGACAGAAAGTTCAAGGTCTGGCCACGTTACGCTTTGGTATCACAGGGCTGCACACTTCGACTATCATTTGTGAGGCAGGAACGCTGTCTTCAGAAACATTTTACATTTGAGACATAAGAACAGCCAAATCCTCGAAGTCTTCCATTTTATTCACTCACCAGCCCCAAATCATAAACCCTGTCACAAAAATCACTTGTTCTGGGGCTTCCCTGGTGGCGCAGTGGTTGAGAGTCCGCCTGCCGATGCAGGGGACGCGGGTTCGTGCCCCGGTCCGGGAAGATCCCACGTGCCGCGGAGCGGCTGGGCCCGTGAGCCACACCTGCTGAGCCTGCGCCTGGAGCCTGTGCTCCGCGCAACGGGAGAGGCCGCGACAGTGAGAGGCCCGCGGACCGCGATGAGGAGTGGCCCCCGCTCGCCGCAACTAGAGAAAGCCCTCGCACAGAAACGAAGATCCAACACAGCCAACCCACACGCCGCGGAGCGGCTGGGCCCGTGAGCCACACCTGCTGAGCCTGCGCCTGGAGCCTGTGCTCCGCGCAACGGGAGAGGCCGCGACAGTGAGAGGCCCGCGGACCGCGATGAGGAGTGGCCCCCGCTCGCCGCAACTAGAGAAAGCCCTCGCACAGAAACGAAGATCCAACACAGCCAAAAACAAAAGAAAGAAAGAAAGAAAGAAAGAAGCTTTCATTAGAAAAAAAAAAAATTCACTTGGTTTGAGGCACTGTCCAAATGAAAAGGCAGAGTTTTCTTACGTTTTCCGGGAGCCTAAACACGGATTTATCTCACAGGAAAGTGAGAGAAAGGGCCTTGGTTAGCATGTCCACTTCACTGTTTTCCGAAGAGGCTACAGGGAATGATAACACCAGTGGGAATTTAGCTACGATAGGTAAAACATTTATCCTGGAGTCCAAAATACAGATACTCAAATAACAAGGTACTGCTCAAAGCCCCATAAAATGGTAATTGAGGGAGAGGCATTCAGCCTGCTAGAAGAAAACCAAGGCTTTAGAATAGCACAGACTGGAGAAGTGGAGATTGATACAGACTAGGCTACCTCTTAGCTGTAGGCACCTGCGGAATTCTCCTGCCCTCTCTGAACTTAAGTTTCCGTATCAGCAACATGTGTCTAATGCCATCTGACTTTAGGGGCTGTTGTGAAATTTGTTAAGTATCTACTCCATGTGCCTACTTATGACCGAAACACCATACATTTCTTAATGATATGCCTTATAAAAATCAAAGAGAGTGATTTCTTCTGATGATGTAGCGTCTGGTGTCCTGAAGCATTAGCAGAACTCAAAGCCTTCCCGAAAACCAGATCTTGGAAAATCCTGGTAGACTAAATGGGTTCTTGCTTATTTAGTTAATATAAATTTACTTGCTCACCAGGCTCCCAGCACCTGGCTGAGAACAAAATACAGCTGACCCTTGAACAACATGGTTTTGAATTGCCTGCGTCCACATATAGGCCACATTTTCAATAAATACAAGAGCACGACATATCTGCCGTCGGTTGAATCCCTGGATGCAGAATGGTGGATATGGAGGGCCAACTATGGGACTTGAACATCGTGGACTCTGATATCTGAGGAGTCCTGGAACCAATCAACCACAGGTACCTAGGGATGGCTGTAGTGGACGATCAATCTTCCCAGTTCAGATGTTAATGCAAAGATTGGGGAAATGTATGGCAAGATTTTTGGACAAACTCAAAAACCCAACCTGAAGGTTATATTTTAGTCAAAGTTATAAGTATTGCTTGTAGAAATTTATGAGTATGATAATTTTTAAATGAAATACATAGATTTTTTTGAGATAATGTCAATACTTGAAAGAGAATCTGTTAGGATAATTAAAATTTACTGAAAAATTCTATGAGCATAGAGAAAAATTAAACAAGTTTTTTTTTGTTTCATTTTTTTAATAATGATTGGATAAAAATTAGAGCTTACCCCCAGTGTGCTGAATCCTGAGATACAGCTCAGTTCTAGGCAATTAAAACACTCAAGGACTGAAGAGGAAAATTTGGAAACTCATTATTTTTTATTAGTAAAACCAAAGGGATATTTTATGATATCCTGAGGAGACTGCCCTAGCCTTAGGGGAAGCTTAAAGATGTACAGGAAGATTTAAAGCTCAGCCCCAAACTCGTTGTAGTCAGAGGGACTTTTCAGTCTTACCCTTAAGGTAGATATTTCAAAAGCCTCAGCCCTACTTACTTGTTTCTCACAATCTCCCATTACTGAAAGGCCATTTTCTCTGAGACTCTTTTGAGCCATGCATTTTAAACTGCTGAATCTGCTCTGAAATTTTGTCTCAGAAATCCATGCTTTCTATTCAGTTACTCTTTCCCAGGGGCCCCTACTCCCAGATCAGCTGAAGTTTCTACAATTATTGATCCATTGCAGGAACGGCTGGGTTCAGAGCCACCTATCTGCCAATGCATGTTTGTGCAGAATCTTTATTAATTGCCCATGGGAGCTCCATTGAGCCCTTTAGAGTTGTAAATTTCATGCTTACAAGGATCTCTTCCTTTTCCCTAATTTTACATGCCAGCTTACCAACCTCCTCTTTCTTACTGCCAACACTGACATCTTAGCTCTGACCCTGTCCAGAGCTAAAGCAGAACGGCATGAAATATATTCAATTCTTGTCTCAGTTTTCCTAACGCATTAAGTCTGTCACCACCTTTTAGTGTGTGTCCAATCAGTATACCTTAGGTCTCCCTTTCTAATTGTTTGGGCAATGTGTCATTTAGTGCCTTTTATCTTTGGGTGTTTGAAGGAATGGAAAGTTTCTCTCCGTGGGATCTAGAGCAGCATTATAATAATGGACAATGAAATTTGTGAGGACGGCTCCAGAGCTGAACAATTCATATGAGATTAAAAATACAGAATTTCACAGTGTTTCTTTATCTGAGTGGAGAATCATTATTAATAAAGTTTATTTGTATGGATTATTCATAGTCTTAACAAAACATTAGAAAGGTAGATAGAAATAATACTGTGGATTATACAACTGGCCTTGAAGTCAATTGAGTCAGCTTCCTAGTAAATGTAAGCCCATGGGCTAGCTGAATAACCTTAATACGAACCTTCTCTTCATTTGTAAAATTGGGATAATAATTCCTATTAAACCTGGTTTCAGTGTTGTTGTAGGAATCAAGTGAAAACACATTAAAAAGTGAATTGAAATGTGAAAAGCATAACCAAATGGCAATTCAATACTATTAGATTCTGAAACTTGTTATGATAAAAGGGGACTATATATTCCAGAAAAAGCAGTTTTCCTTCAGGAAAATTAATTACTCTTCAATCAGATAGAGACTTGCATGTTGTGGACGAACAATAAAGATGCATCAAATTGAAATCCATGTTGGTGGTAAGTAAATTCTGAAACATTTAATAGTTGTGTAACCATGAGAGTTGTTTAGCTACTCACAGTCTCAGTATTTTTGATCTATAAATTACGATAATATGAATATGTATTTTATAAAATGGTTATAAGAATTAAGTGAACTAACGCATGCTTGACACAGTACCTGGCACAATAGTGCTCAAATAATGGTTTTATATATGCTAATTCAGCCCCAGGGAAGGGACCATATAACTTCTTTTAAAATATCAATACTACTGAAAGGGAAACATACTAGTCTCTCAAAAGTGGCTAAATTGCTTATTGGTTTAAGACATAGTTAAGACTATTATCTCCATAATTGTTGGAATTTAGTCTATTGTGCTCACTTTTCTGTCTACCACAGTCACTCACCTGATAATTACTGCCTAAGTACTGTTACTTTTTGTTTGCTTGTTTTAGGCACTGAGAATATAAAATTTAATAAAAATGATTCCTAACCTTGGGTAGTTAAGGAATGTTTTGACAAAAATGCAGGGTCAATCTGAACTAGGCATTTGATTTTTTAACTGTTTTGTAGTTCTTAATATCTATTTTTAAAAACTGAGATATAAGTATCATATTGCAGTGGGTTGAATAAATTTATATCCCCTCAAACCTCAGAATGGGACCTTATTTGGGAATAGGGCATTTGCATATTTAAATAACTATCTCAAGATAAAACAATCCTGGATTTGGGCTGGGCTCTAAATTCAATGACTGATGTCTTTATAATAGAAAGGAGAGGGTGATTTGACACACACACAGACCATAGGGAAAAAGGTGGCAGAGATGAGAGAGATGTTGCCAGAAACTAAAAAACACCAGGAGCCACCAGAAGCTGGAAGAGGCAAAGGAGTCTCCCTTAGAGCCTTCAGAAGGTGGATGGCCCTCTACCAGCACTTCAATTTTAGACTTTCTGCCTCCATAACCGTGAGAAAATAAATTTCTGTTGTTTTAAATTGTGATTGGTTGTAATGTCCCTAGGAAAGAAATACACATACCAAAAAAATCTATCCTTTTAAAGTGTACACTTTAGAACGTTTTGGTATATTCACAAATTTGTGCAAAAATTCCAAATTCCAAAACATTTTCACCACCCAAAAAAGAAACCCTCTATCCAATAACAGTCACTCCCCATTCTTCCCTCCCCCCAGTCCCTGGCAACCACTAATCTTTTTTTGTCCATGGATTTCCAAGTCTGGACATTTCATATAAATGGAATTGTGTGTATGGATATGCCATATTTGTTTATTCACCCATCAGTTAATGAACATTTGGATTGTTCTCATATTTAGGCTATTATGAATAATGCTACTTATGAACATTTGTTTACAAATTTCGTGTGGCGATATGTTTTCAGTTCCTTTGAGTGTATGTGCAGTTACGGAATTGCTGGGTCATATGGTAACTCTATGTTTAAATTTCTGAAGAATGGTTAAATTTTTCAATGTGGCTGGACCTTTTTATATTACCACCAACTTTGCATAAGCCTTCCATTTCACTACATCCTTACCAGTACTTGCTATTTTTCATCTATTGATTATACCCATCCTACAGGGTATAAAGTAGTGTCTTATTGTGGTTTTGATTTGAACTCCCCGAATGACAAATGATGTTCTTTCCTGGGCTTATTGGTTATTAATCAGTCTTCTTTAGAGAAAAAAAAAACAAAACACTTTTAAAACCCTTTGCTCATTTTTAAATTGGATTGTCTTCTTATTGTTGAGCTGCAAGTGCTATTTTCATATTCTGAATGCTGGACCTAAATCAGTTATATGATTTGCAAATATTTTATCACGTTTTCTGGTCTTTTCCCTTGCTTGATAATGTCTTTTGACACAAAAAAAGTTTTTAATGTTGATGAAATCCAATTTTTCTATTTTATTCTTTGGTTATTTATGTTTTTGGTGTCAGGTCTAAGAAACTATAGCCTAATCCAATGTCACAGGCTTAAGTTTACTTCCAAGACTCTAATAGTCATATCTCTTACATTTAGGTTTTTGACCCATGTTGAGTTAGTATTTAAATATGATATGACAAAGTGATTAAATCTGGATATAAAGTTGCCCCATATCATTTGTTGAGAGGATTATTCTTTCCCCGATGAATTGTCTTGCACCCTTATTGAAAATAAATTAATCAGATATGTATGGGTTTATTTCCGGATTCTCAGTTGTATTCCATTGATATATTTTTCATCCACAAAGAAGCAAGTTGATCTTTAAATTGCAAATCTAATCACGCTATTCACACATTTAGAATAATTTAGTAATTTCAAATTTTCCTTAGGACAAAACCCTACATGTCGGGGCCTCTGTCTTGTTCTCCAACCTTGCCTTGCACAGTTCGCTTCCTTTCAAATAACATTACTCTTTAGTTAACCCCAAAATGTACCCATCTTGTTTCTGCAACAGGAGCCACACTTTGTTATCAGAGGCCCTTTTCTTCTTTTCCTCTTTATCTTATTGTTTGAATATTACTTCTTTGAAGGATAATATTTGATTACTTGTACTATTTATTTTCTCTTAGAGCCCTGTGATTTTCCATCACATATTACAACTGTAATGTATTTGTTGTGTGTCTGTTTTATATCCTACTAATCCACTATGGAAAGAGACCTACTGTGATTCATTCAACACTTTAAACCCAGTTTTCAGTGGCATGCCTAGCACATCATAGATATGGAGCAAATATTAGTTAAATGAATAAATAAATGAATGGATCAACTTCTGTACACCCAGGCCTAGATGCCTTTTCACAGAATGCCCAGTATCAGTGGGACTGGATACCCAAACATACTGATACAAATTTTTTGAACAAGAAAATTACTGACCCAATACCAACTAAGAAGTAGTATAATTTCTTATTTTTATCTGGCATTGTGTGAATTATGACTACTCCAAAATAAAAATAACATTGACAAACTTAGATTTTACATCCAAAAGAGATGCTTTTCCTTGAAAGAGCCATCATTTTTGTACATTGTGCTCCCAGCAATGGTGTAATTGTCTAATTGGTAATTCCTACTTTTGTTAATACCAACGCAAATTTACAAGACAAAAAATAAAAGTCTCATTATTTCATTTTTTATATTGGATTTCAGTCCAATAACAGAAAGTCTTCCAGCTCAGAGAGGGAATGGGTATCCAGCATGACTGCATCTTTCCTTTGTAATCTCCTCCTAACATGATTCTTCATTCACAGATAATCACAGATAACTAGACATCATTCAGCATTTGAGAAGAGGAAAAATAAATAAATTTGAAAGAGAATGCCAACAATGAAAGAATGAACAATAACCCTGAGGAAAACAGACAAACCAGTAAAGAGAAGCAAACTTTACAAAATGTGCTCATAAAACAAGACAAGACTGTTTTAAATAAAGCAATCTGACAATAAAAATTTATATGTCCATATACATATGCATATATATAATTATATGTTATTTATTTACTTTAAAATATACATTTGATAAATGGTTTAAATTTTATAAAACTGAATAATATAAATTACAAAATAGACATGGATAAAAAAACAAGATGGTTACCTGCAAATATAGTTGAAACACATGCTCAGAATATAGATAAACAAAGAACACAGGCACGGAAGAGGAGCAAAGAGTAAGCACACTGAGAAGTAAGCCACAGGTTTTCAGCTTACTCCCAGTAAGAGCTCCAGAATAAGAAAGAGGAACAATGAAAGGGAGGAAATAATCAGAGAAACAATGGATCTAAGGGAAAACATAGTCAGATTTGAAATGTCTATCCATGTTAACTGAAACAGAATTAATGAAAACATTTTAAACCCTGAGATGCATTCATGATTTTTTACAACTACAAGGATAAAGAGAACATTATAAAACTGTTCAAAAGTAAAACAAGTTACTTATTCCAGATGATCAGACTTCTTATCAGGAATACTGCATCTATAGAGAAGTGATATATCTTCACAATTTTGATGAAAAACATTTTCCAGAGACTGGGAGATACAGTCAAACCATTAATACGCATGAGATATAGGGAACAAATGTAAAAGAAGTCTGTTCACATGGGTAAAAGACAGACTGGTAAATGAACCTGATCTAGAAAGTAGAGTTCATCAATTATTGACACTTGGTAGATTCTTCTTTAAGCCGTAATTTTAATTACACTAGGCTGTAATTTCTTCTCTAGGAGTCATTCATTTTATTTAGCTCTATAGTGAATTGTGCTTGACGTTTTATATTGATATTAGTCATCATGTTTTAAAATCAAACTATGGGGGGAAACAGAGACTCCACTCTTGGAGGGCACACACAAAGTAGTGTGAGCATCAGGACCCAGTGGAAAGGGGCAGTGACTCCACAGGAGACTGAACTAGACATACCTGCTACTGTTGGAGGGTCTCCTGCAGAGGTGGGGGGGAGCTGTAGCTCACCATGGGGACAAGGACACTGGCAGCAGAAGTTCTGGGGAGAACTCCCTGGCATGAGCCATCCAGATTATGCCATTAGCCCCACAAAAGAGCCTGTAGGCTCCAGTGCTGGGTCCCCTCAGGCCAAACAATCAACAGGGAGGGAACTCAGCACCACCCATCAGCAGACAAGCAGATTAAAGTTTTATTGAGCTCTGTCCACCACAGCAACACTCAGCTCTACCCACCACCACTAATTCCTATCAGGAAGCATGGACAAGCCTCTTAGATAACCTCATCCACCAGAGGGCAGACAGAAGAAACAAGAAGAACTACAATTCTGCACCCTGTGGAACCAAAACCACATTCACAGAAACATAGACAAAATGAAAAGGCAGAGGACTATGTACCAGATGAACGAACAAGATAAAACCCAGAAAAACAGCTAAATGAAGTGGAGAAAGCAACCTTCCAGAAAAAAAATTCAGAATAGTGATAGTGAAGATGACCCAGGACATTGGAAAAAGAGGCAAAGATTGAGAAGATGCAAGAAATGTTTAACAAAGGCCTAGAAAAATTAAAGAAAAAACACCTGGAAGAATTAAAGAACAAACAAACAGAGGTGAACAATACTATAACTGAAATGAAAACAATGCTAGAAGGAATCAATATCAGAATAACTGAGGCAGAAGAATGGATAAGTGACCTGGAAGACAGAATGGTGGAATTCACTGCTTCAGAACAGAATAAAGAAAAAAGAATG
>NC_041225.1:41733175-41735045 GCF_002837175.3 Physeter macrocephalus
GAACTCCCATAAGGTTAATAGCTGATTTCTCAGCAGAAACTCTACAAGCCAGAAGGGAGTGGCATGATATATTTAAAGCGATGAAAGGGAAGAACCTACAACCAAGGTTACTCTACTCGGCAAGGATCTCATTCAGATTCGATGGAGAAATCAAAAGCTTTACAGACAAGCAAAAGCTAAAAGAATTCAGCACCACCAAACCAGCTTTACAACAAATGCCAAAGGAACTTCTCTAAGTGGAGAACACAAAAAAAGAAAAGGACCTACAAAAACAAGCCCAAAACAATTAAGAAAACAGTAATAGGTACATACATATTGATAATTACCTTAAATGTGAATGGATTAAATGCTCCAAACAAAAGATACCGGCTTGCTGAATGGATACAAAAACAAGATCCATATATATGCTGTCTACAAGAGACCCACTTTAGACCTAGGAACACATACAGACTAAAAGTGAGGGGATGGAAAAAGAAATTCCATGTAAATGGAAATCAAAAGAAAGCTGAAGTAGCAATACTCGTATCAGATAAAATAGACTTTAAAATAAAGAATGTTACAAGAGACAAGGAAGGACACTACTTAATGATCAAGGGATCAATCCAAGAAGAAGATATAACAATTATAAATGTTTATACACCCAACATAGGAGCACCTCAATACATAAGGCAACTGCTAACAGCTATAAAAGAGGACATAGACAGTAACACAATAATAGAGGGGAACTTTAACACCCCACTTACACCAATGGACAGAAAAGAAATAGCGAAACACAAGCTTTAAATAACACAATAGACCAGATAGATTTAATTGATATTTATAGGACATTCCATCTGAACAGAGCAGATTTAACTTTCTTCTCAAACGCATATGGAACATTCTCCAGGAGAGATCACATCTTGGGTCACAAATCAAGCCTCAGTAAATTTAAGATAATTGAAATCATATCAAGCATCTTTTCGACCACAATGCTATGAGATTAGAAATCAATTACAGGGAAAAAAAATGTAAAAAACACAAACACATGGAGGCTAAACATTATGTTACTAAATAACCAAGAGATCACTGAAGAAATAAAAGAGAAAATCAAAAAATACCTAGAGACAAATGACAATGAAAACACGATGATCCAAAACCTATGGGATGCAGCAAATGCAGTTCTAAGAGGGAAGGCTATAGCAATACAATCCTACCTAAAAAAACAAGAAAAATCTCAAATAAAGACAGTAACATTACACTTAAAGGAACAAGAGAAAGAAGAAAAAACAAAACCCAAAGTTAGTAGAAGGAAACAAGTCATAAAGATCAGAGCAGAAATAAATGAAATAGAAACAAAGAAACAATAGCAAAGATCAATAATACTAAAAGTTGGTTCTTTGAGAAGATAAACAAAAGCCACTCATCAGGAAAAAGAGGGAGAGGACTCAAATCAACAAAATTAGAAATGAAAAAGGAGAAGTTACAATGGACACTGCAGAAATACAAAGCATCATAAGAGACTATTACAAGCAACTCCATGCCAATTAAATGGACATGTGAAAGAAATGGACAAATTCTTAGAAAGGTAAAACCTTCCAAGACTGAACCAGGAAGAAACAGAAAATATGAACAGAGCAATCAAAAGTAATGAAATTGAAACTGTGATAAAAACTCTTCCAACAAACAAAAGTCCAGGACCAGATGCCTTCACAGGTGAATTCTATCAAACAGTTAGAGAGGCACTAATACCCATCTTTCTCAAACTCTTCCAAAAAACTGCAACAGAAAAAACACTCCCAAACTCATTCTACAAGGCCAAAATCACCCTGATACCAAAATGAGACAAAGATACTACAAAAAAAGAAAATTAGAGACCAATATCACTGATGAA
>NC_041225.1:41735820-41736111 GCF_002837175.3 Physeter macrocephalus
TGAAATCCCTAATAAATTACCAATGGCATTTTTTACAGAACAAGAACAAAAAAATCTTAAAATTTCTATGGAGACACAAAATACCCCAAATAGCCAAAGCAATCTTGAGGGAAAAAAACCAAGCTGGAGGAATCAGACTCCCTGACTTCAGACTATACTACAAAGCTACACTAATCAAGACAATATGGTACTGGCAGAAAAACAGAAACATAAATCAATGGAACAGGATAGAAAGCCCAGAGACAAACCCACGCACCTATGGTCAACTAATCTACAACAAAGGAGGCAAGG
>NC_041225.1:41736336-41788119 GCF_002837175.3 Physeter macrocephalus
AAAAAAAAAAAAATCAAAAAATGGGCAGAAGACTTAAATAGACATTTCTCCAAAGAAGACATACAGATGGCCAAGAGGAACATGAAAAGTGCTCAACATCACTAATTATGAGAGAAATGCAAATCAAAACTACATGAGAGGGGCTTCCCTGGTGGCGCAGTGGTTGAGGGTCCGCCTGCCGATGCAGGGGATGCGGGTTCGTGCCCCGGTCCAGGAGGATCCCACATGCCGCGGAGCGGCTGGGCCTGTGAGCCATGGCTGCTGAGCCTGCGCGTCCAGAGCCTGTGCTCCACAACGGGAGAGGCCACAACAGTGAGAGGTCCGCATACCGCAAAGAAAAAAAAAAAAAAAAAAAAAAACTACATGAGGTATCACCTCACACCGGTTAGAATGGGCATCATCATAAAATCTACAAACAACAAATGCTAGAGAGGGTGTGGAGAAGAGGGAACATTCTTGCACTGTTGGTGGGAATGTAAATTGATACAGCCACTATGGAGAACAGTATGGAGGTTCCTTAAAAAACTACAAATAGAACTACCATATGACCCAGCAATCCCACTACTGGGCATATACTCAGAGCAAAACATAATTCAATAAGACACATGCACTCCAATGTTCATTGCAGCACTATTTACAATAGCCAGGTCATGGAAACAACCTAAATGCCCACTGACAGATGAATGGTTATAGAAGATGTGGTACATATATACAATGGAATATTACTCAGTCATAAAAGGGAATGAAATTGGGTCATTTGTAGAAAGTGTGTAGACCTAGAGACTGTCACACAGAGTGAAGGAAGTCAGAAAGAGAAAAACAAATATCGTATATTAACGCATATACGTGGAATGTAGAAAAATCGTACAGATGAACTGGTTTCCAAAGCAGAAATAGAGACACAGATGTAGAGAACAAACCTATGGACCCCAAGGGGGGAAACCGGGGGTTGGGGTGGTGGTGGAATGAATTGGGAGGTTGGGGTTGACATATATACATTAATATGTATAAAATAGATAACTAATAAGAACCTGCTATATAAAAAATTAAATTAAATTAAATTAAATTATAAAAAGATATGACTGACACACAGACACACACACACAGTGGAGTATTACTCAGCCATAAAAAATAATGATATTTTGCCATTTACAGCAACATGGATGGACTTGGAGGGTATAATAAATAAATAAATAAAATCAAACTATAGACACAATTTTCAAAATCCAATTATAGATTCAGGAGGAATGTAATGTTATAACCCTTGATGTAAAATAACAAAATGACTAAGATAAATGGAAAAGGATTAGTAGGAATGTTAGTAAGAAACAATAAGTGCCCTAATTCCACATATTTTATTAAAGAAAGAACAACAGATTCTGTCTACCATGGATGCATCAAGGAATAATAATTTAAACTGATTATTTTAATTAATGATGTCACTCAAAAGGGAAATGAAATACTTGCTCACACATTCATACATATGTCCTAAAAATTAGGCAGTAAAGTTGTAGAGGGTAGGTGTTTAATGGTATAAATATAATATACCTCTAATTTTCATGTTATTTCAAAATTTTTATCTATTGATGACACAGCACATATCTATGAGTTCCCTGTTTAAAGAGAAAAGATAACCACATAAAAACAGAACAATAAGCTCTTAACACTATTTGTCTCTAGGGAGTGAGATTAAGTTTGGGTGGGGGAGGGAAGCTTTTAATTTTTTTAAATTTTCTTTGCTGCATGGATTATTTTTTATCCAAAGTCATATATTAGTTCTATAATTAATAAACTACCAGGTTAGGAAAATAATTTTAAAATGTATGTACCCTGATCTAATATCCTCATTTATTCACCATAATTGGACCTAAAGAATCAGGACTGGCTGTAATAAATAAATCTATCCTCGAAGGATAAAAGCTCAGCATTAGAGAGTATTAAAAATATTGTCAATACCAGGACCTTCCCCAGTAGTGGCCTCTTACCATCTTGAGGGCAACGTAGGGTTAGGTTACAAAATCTTGGGCTATACTAATATCACAGTCGTGGAACCTAAATAGAGTTCACACTTTTCTACCAACTCTACAAAGACCCTGCGTGGAGAATGCTGGTTTCCATATTTCAATGTCTTCTTCTATTTTCAGTCTTCTCACAAATAGGCCTTCTCCTCTCCTCAAGAAAACTCAAGCAACCATGGGTTCATAAGTAGAGGATTTTGATGTTTATTGTTCCCAAAGCCTCCACCTCCTCCTTTTACATTCCATAAAGTCACTGCATTCTGTACTTCCCTTTGCTATATCATTTTATGTATCAAATTAGAAGGTTATAAAAGATAAGCCAATCAGAACAAAAGGCATTTTGTAAAAGTGGACAAGCATTTAGTCTCAGAGAAGAAATAGTCCATATCTGGTACCCATACAAAGAAAACAATAGAGGTTAGTACACTGTAAATCAAGAGGCTTTTCTGTTCCTCTAGGTTCCAAAACTTTCTACTTGAACAGTAGACTTAATATTAATCATATTAAGTCACTGGGGCATTTGTATATCCAATACTTAGCCTTCAATACTAACAGAAAGTATTCACATGTTTCTTAAGAATATAGATTTTATATCCTCAGTGCCTAAAAGCAGTGTGTGCTGGGTCTGTTTGACTCCAAAGGGAGTTCTTAGACTACACATGTTACAAGGCATCCGCCTCCACAAAGGACTACTTTCTAGGGCACACCACTTATCAAATGGGTAAGCACTGGACTGTTAGCTATCAGGTACAGTGATAGTCACACATAGGGATTTCAGTGTCCTTTGAAGGATTAACCCATCTCATTAATGTTAAGTGAACAAGTAGACATAAAATTGCCTCTCATTATGTATCTGTCACCAAATTTGTTTTTCAGTCTATTTGCTAAGAACACCTCCATTCTGGCACCAGAGATGGAGAGATTACAACCCTTGGGTACACCTTGCTTAATAATACATTTGTAATATAGTTAAATTTTTCACATTTTTGGAACCACTATACTACCAACACAAATATATCACATTTTGGATTTTAAAATGTGACATGTATATAAATGAAGATTTTATAGACTTCAATGAACTGGTACATTAGACAAGTCTTCAAAATCAAAACCAAGTTTTTTCAACTTTTCATGCTTGTGCATATGAGTAGTTTAAAATCCAATGCAGAAATATTACTAGGTTTAGTAAATGGCATTATGAATCTGATTTTGCTCTAAGTCAGGACCAATCCTTGTCACCTTTCATTCTTCAGTTATTTCTACCCAACAGATGCCCAGTACCTGAAATAGCCTAGAGCACTTCCTATTAGGAAACCAAACTGCCTGGCTAGTACAGCCTAACTGCATATTAATTCTATGCATTATACAACCTTAAATATCATCAAGACGAGATTCCAAATCTTTATTGTAGAAATTGAGAAGATGGATACAGAAAGCAAAGACATGTGGAAAGGACCACACAGAACACAAAAAAACTGTCCCAGAGGTCTGAGGATTTTTTAATATCAGCCCGGGATGAAAGGGAGATATTGGGTTGAGGGATATTATACCTATAGTGCAATGATCCACAGCACATAGCAGGCTGCCCTTTTGTCTGTCACTTTTAGTTTGAATGGCATCCACCTCCAGATCCACTTTGGAATCTAGTGACATTGAGATTTAGAATATCACATTGGGATTTAAAATAGTCTGGTCTCAAGGCATGTTCCATAATTCCCATAAACGTCTCCTTCTAAAGCCACAAGAGCCTGAAGTCGTTTAAAAAAATCAGATAAGTGATCACACAATATCAGGGCAGGGAACAAGGGCAGGGAACAAGGAAACAGTGGTCACAACAGCAGGCTCTGCAACACCTGTGTTGTAATCAAGATCCTTCCCTGGTTTTATCTGAGAATACTCTTCTGGCAGAGAATATGAGCAGTGGAGGCAGCCTGCTTTGGTAATAATGCCAAACATTATAAGCCTAAAGATATAGTGAATACCTTTCACTCTAAGGAGCATCCCAACTTACTACTCAATACCAACAGCATCCTACTTTTCATGTTGCTACCAAAAGTGAGAATGTATACCGTGTTTGGGTTGCCTTCCATGAGATACCTATGAAGTCTCTCCTTCAATGCCTCCCAACTAATTGGGCTGATACCAAATTAAAGGCAAATTATTTTATCTTCGTGCATGTATCTGAAGTGGTCAGAACTTGATCTGTAGACATTCTTGAAACTTCATAGGAAAGGATATCACAAAAAAATACAATAACTGTGCATGTTTAAGATACTTAGTTTCCTCTGTTTTCTCTAAAATGACCCACACTGAGAAAATTGCTTAACATGCACAAGGTAACCCATTTTATAAGCCACTAATGGAGAAGCTGCAGCAATTAATTAGCTCCAACCAGTTCAAGTCTAACTGTTATTAACAAAATCTGAAAGTTAAATAGAGGTTCATTATTCCCCCAGTCATTGGCTCACCCTCCCTGGGGTATGTTTAACTTGTAGCAATCATTTTGGCTTTGCTTGATTAAATCTCATTATGAGAAAGGAATAAGCACTTGTGCCCAAGTCTGAAGGAACCCAGAGGTGTGCCAAGCCACCCATTAATCTGGAGATGGTCAGAAATTGGCATGGCAGACACTTCTCTTCCATTTCAGTCTGGAGCATGGTGAGAAATACTGTTCCAAGTCTTTTGCTTTTCCTTATGGGTTCCTTTTACACTTCATTGAAAAATGGCCCATCTGTGTCTTTCAATTCAAGAAAACCATTGTTAAATAGATTTGTGTTAATTTCTGCTCTTCTATGAACCCTCCAAGGGAACACAGGGGACACTGCATGTCCAACATACAGTGTTGGACAGTTGGCAGTATGTGAAAAGGAACCAAGACAGTGTTTATAGTCAGTTTTCCAAAGAAAGCAAAGGCTGAGGCAGGCCTATAGCTTAATAATCAAGAACGAGCCCAGTAAGCAGGAACAGCCTTGCTGAAGTTAACTCATAACCTGCCATTAGCTCTCCTCCTGCTAATAAGACTGTGCTTGTCACACCCAGCAATAAAAGATATTTATAGATAGAATCTCTGTATAGGTCCACAGGCACTTCTATCCTCTCTATACCTTCAGCTGGGAGGATACATATAACAAAACTTTATATACATACGAAATTTGTTTGGTATCTTCCAATTGAATGAATTAGCATTTATAACCTGTGGTTTATTACATTTTATTGGACCACTTCTGATTTAGGTATTCAACTTTGTAAATGAAGGGTTAATACTATCCTTTGCCAGAAAAAAAAAAAAAATCTCACAGCTTCTAGAGTTGGCATCTAAAAAATAGCATTTAGGGCTTCCCTGGTGGCGCAGTGGTTGGGGGTCTGCCTTCCGATGCAGGGGACACGGGTTCGTGCCCCAGTCCGGGAGGATCCCACATGCCGCGCAGCGGCTGGGCCCGTGAGCCATGGCCGCTGAGCCTGCGCGTCCGGAGCCTGTGCTCCGCGACGGGAGAGGCCACAACAGTGAGAGGCCCGCGTACCGCAAAAAAAAAAAAAAAAAAAAAAAAAAGCATTCAAATTTTGGGTCTTTATCCCAATCCCTTGAGTAAGTCACATATGACTGGCATGGCCACCCCCATCTGCAATCCTCACTCTGCATCTCTAACTATGGAGAAAACACAGGTAAGCAGGTGTCTTTGCTGCAGAATATTTCAGAATTTTAAATTGGATGTTAAAATAAGATTGAACATATAACCTTCATAGAGATTGTTCAAAAAGGGAATACAATATATAGCACATCCCAAAGTTCTGTTTTTAAAACCACAAACCTGTTTTTCATAGTACACAGAAATTCCATGGGACAGTTTGGAAAATATTTGTCTAACCCAGGGTTTCTCAATCTTGGCAGGACTGACATTTTCAATCAGATAATTCTTTATTGTAGGTGATATTCTGCACATTGTAGAAGGCAGAGCAGCAACTCTGGCCTCTACCCACTAAATGCTAATAGCAACCCTCCCACTCCCAATCATGACAATAAAAATATGTCCCCAAACATTTTCAAATGTCCCCCAGAGGAAAAATTGCCCCTGGTACAGAACCACTGGATGAATCAATTTTCAGGTGCTCTTCTAGCCAGCATGTGACAGTTCCCAGTTCAGAAAAAAATGTCCTACAGATCACTGAGAGGCAGTATGTGGTAGTCATTTACAGTGCAGTATCTAAAGGTAAACTCTGAGGGTTCAAAGCCAAGGTTCACGCCATCTGTTGAGTACCACAGAACTTAAAATATGGGAGCTTTACTTTTTGCATCTGCAAAATGGTGATAGTAATGATAGCACTTACCTCATGTAGTTGTTACAAAGCTTAAATAAAATTATGTTTGAAAACCATTTAGTACAATGCCTGGAAAAAGTACAGGATGTGATGCATATCAGCTCTAATATTCTGTCTGGAATTCATTCTCTATTAACCTTAATTCATTTAGCTGTTAATTATTTTTAAAGGTCACTTGCATTTTTAGAAGCAGGTTACATCCCAAATAATTTCCTTTTCCTATTAATTCTCTCTTTTATTTCCCAAAAGTACTCTCATCCATCCATTCATCCAACAGCTCTTTGTCTGAATCTTCCCTGTTGCCCTTCTGTGCTGGGTTCCTAATGATGGGGTTCTGATTCACTTGGAGCCATGGAAAATTCCTTGTTCTCAAGTCATTGGTTCTAGAAATTTTACTCTAACCCTTTCAAAGAAACTCCTAGACAACACAGGTTCAGTGCAAATTGACCATGAATGCCTAAAAATACAATAATGACACAAAATAAGATGATTTAAATTCTGTTTTCCTGGGAAATGCAGAAATGATTTTTCTTGATTTTTTAACTCATTTTATTTAGTTTGTGAGCAACTAAGAGAACTGGTTTAAAGCTTACATTTTTCCTCTTTCAGAAATTTTGCAAGACTACTACCTTATTTTTTAATTAATTAATTAATTAATTTATTTGGATGAGCTGGGTCTTAGTTGCGGCAGGTGGGCTCCGTAGTTGCAGCATGCGGACTTCCTAGCTGTGGCACGCATGTGGGATCTAGTTCCCTGACGAGGGATCAAACCCGGGCCCCCTGCATTGGGAGTGTGGAGCCTTAACCACTGCACCACAAGGGAAGTCCCAAGAGAACTACTTTAAATGAAGCCATCTCGATGTATCTAAGCAATGAAGCAATGATTGACTTCTGATTCATTTCTGGTAAGGCTACTTTTGGTCAATTATTGGCCATCCCAGGAGTGCTCAGGGTTCTTTCAGTATATGTCCTGTTACCACTACGTGATTCTACTAATAATTACTCCTAATGTCTTTGGAGTGCTCCTCCTTTGATGGAGAGACCAATATTTCTATGGCTGATATAACAGAGCTCACTCTGTAGGCACATAGCTCAGCGTTCTGCACTTCATGGTCAATTTGCATACAGCTGAAGAAATGTTCCCCCAACCATCACTGATCAGTTGGGGAAGAGATATATCAAATAACTATAACTATCCTAGAGGAAAAGTAGATGTAAATCAGTTAAAATGTTTTTCTGGAAGTCTACAGTTTATCACCTAAGTGATGATCCCTTTACATTTTTACTTTGTGCTGAGATGCACAAAACAACTCCAAAAAGACACAATGACAAAATCGCGTGTTCCCACACTGGAATATTTAACTGCTCTGAGACTGTGATTCAGATACATTTTGCATTCGAGATTAGCATTGAAAACCCCTAAAATTTAGGACTAAGGTATTCATAAAACTACAAATTCATTCAACTGGCAAAATCCATATTGCTTAACAGAGATCGCCCCACTTAAAACAAAAATCAGAGATGACTAACTCTCTCCATTAATTCTGACAGTTCATCATGAGGGCTGTTCCTACTGATAAGCTCTCCTCTTCATAATTTCCACCTGCCATGAACCTAGTTTAGATTTTTATGAGGAAGCACACTAAATTTGTTTTGGTTTGGAAACTACTGTCAAGCTAAATGATTGTTTATATGGTGTTTTTATTTTTCATTCATACCTTCATTTGATCATTCACTCAAGAAATTCATTGAATGCTCATTCTCTGATTAATAAAGATGTACTCTCCTAAACACCTGAATGCTGACTTTGAATCACATTTGAATGCAAGATTAATCCTGATGTCAGTGAGGTTGGTCTGTCCCTATCCAATCCATTTTCCATGTAGTAGCCAGGGTGATTTTTTTTTTTTAAACATGTAAGCAGATTAGGTCCACCTCCTCTTGTTATACTCTCTCCTTGAATCCGTTTCCTCCTTTCATGATGATTCCATACTGTTGCTAAAACACAAGGTCTCTTTGACCTTCCTTGGGGCCTTTGGGCTCACTAGTTTCTCATCCTGGAACTCCATTCCCATGTTTGTTTGTAAACCTGTCTCCTTCCTTCTCAAACAGACCTATCCAGGCCACCCAGTATAAGAAGGATACCCTCTGATAATATCTACCAAAATTCCATGAGTAAATCCTTATAGGACTTATCATAATGAGTAACTATTTTATCTATTTTTCTATCCATCGATCAATCTATCGATCTATTATCTTCTCTCCTAGCCATCCCCCTTATGCTCTCATGCATGTGAAAACACACAATAAAATTTAATTCTTTAGGGTGGGGAACTTATTCTGCCTTGGGGAGACAAAGCAGGTTTCTATTTAACAACTCCAAAGATTTCACAGGAAACAATACCTATCTCCCTGTCCTCGTGAGCATTTGCCCCTACAGCTAAGTTACTCACCCAATCTCTCCTCTCCCTTTTTTCCGCAATGGCTCACTCTTCCCCATTCCTGTCAAAGTAAACAAAGAAAAGATGAAACCAAACAAAAGCATTTTCATTTTTGTAAGCAAAACTGTTCAGTTCAGGTCTCTACACGTCCACCTCAGACTTAATTTAACGCTTCCTTTTTTATTGCAAATGATTTAATTTAAACTTTGAAATTATAGTTTATGACTTAACAGAATGCAGTACCTTTCCTCAGTCTCTGCTTGTGGGAGGGAGAGAGTCACACTTGTAGTCTTGCTAGCAAGAGTGACATATTTCTCTTACAGGATTAGCCCTGCATTTCTAATCATTTTTACTCGTTGAATGCGCAACAAGCACTGGATTGGGGCAGTTTTAAAATTACTTCCTTGAAGAAAAAGAAGTATTATGGTTCTCATGGCAAGTGTGATAGCATTACATGAAATCATCTTGAAAAACATGTAGTTTCGACTACCCAAATCTGAGCACACATTGTTTTAGAGTATCAGCTTATTTAATGATCACATCAATTCCTTTAAGAATCAAAGTTGGATTATTGTTCCCCCTTACAGATGGATTAGGGTGATCAAGTTCCTCTCCAAGTCTTAAAATCATAAGTCCACATAAAAGGGCACTGAAAGGATGTCGGTACAGAGGAGAAGATTGGAGGCAATGAGGTTGAGCTGGAAAGGCCACGTTTTGTGTAGACAGCACCTCTAATACATGTCCCTACCCCTTCCTCTTGCTGGGATCACTAGTGATAACTACTGATTTCCGCTTCTATAAAACCCAACGTGTCAAACTTGACACTCAGTATCACCACCATCCCTTCATGCCAGAAGGCAATGTACTTAGAGCCATATTTACATGTTTTGATGACCTAATTCTCAACCCACTTAAGAAGAGAAACACTTTCAAATTTGTTAAGTCTTCCAGAAGTGAGAATCAGGAAAATTTCCATTACCAGGGGGAAAAGAAGGGTGGGGGATAAATTGGGAGATTGGGATTGACATATACACACTATTATACATAAAATAGATAACTAATACGGACCTACTGTATAGCACAGGGAACTCTACTCAATACTCTGTAATGACCTATATGGGAAAAGAATCTAAAAAAGAGTGGAGATATGTATGTGTATAACGGATTGACATTACTGTACACCTGAAATTAACACAACACTGCAAATCAACTATACTATAATAAAAATTTTTTTTAAAAAGATAGGAAGTGGAGAGAGAGGACTTCCCATGTGTGAAATGTGAGACATCCTTGGTGGGGTCAGCTTCTACCCCTCTCCCACATCCAGCAAGAGCACAGGCTGTACGGTTATATGACTTCACTGAGCAACCAGCTATCACTGCTGGATTCAGTTGGTCTCTACCTCACCGCACTTGCCTAAGGTATTAATAAGTCATTCATTTAACATGGTCACTGATCACTGATTATCTATATTTGCTCTCATGGCTGTAGAGAGTTCTTAAGTTCCTGACTAATCAGAAATCATCTGATCGATTAAAAGTTAAAATGGCACGAGAGTGAAGAGTCAGGGAGACTCTTTGCTCCAAATGATTTGAAATGTCTCCGACCAGTAGAGAGTCACGGCCCTCTGATGAGTGGCCTTTGATAACAAGCCCACCGTTCGCATGCCCATGTCTCTCTGTACAGGCCAACTTGTTTCTAATCAGGGAGTATTGATCTCCTCCACACTTATTTGTTTGTTAAACTGACATCTACAACAAACATTCAGACACCAAAAATAATATCTACCATTTTGCTACATTATCTTAATTGAATGTCAAATTCAAGGAATGCCATTTTCAGCAGTAAATAAAAGAGCCCACAATGACTCTTGGTGAAAATTTTCTCCTTTTAAATCTTTCCCGTTCCTGAGCATTGTCTGTACCATGTGCTTCTGACCACTTTATTTTATTGTTAAATTGCAAACTTTGCTCAAGCTAGTGTAGTTTCCAATGCATATAAAGCACAAAGAAGTCACTGATATCATAAAACAAACTTACACTGGTATATATGGAACGATGGCATGTATCTTGACCACTTGAAAACATCTGCCTATAAACAGTTTAAAGTTCTAGAGAAATATCATAGGGTCTATCTCTTAGAGCTCTATAATCTAAACCAATAATCAGCTAATTAGATCTCTCTGGACTAATATAATTTGAATCAAGAGAGTGGATATATACGTTGTTTCTTATATACTTTTGTGCTAAGTCCGTGAAACTAATTCATTAAGAAATATTCAAAGCAAATGTTGATTTTTTTCTCAAAAGTTCTGCAATAAAGTAGCAATGATTTTTCTGTTTGTGATAGTTACTTCCTAAATTTATTTTTAAATTTATATATATATATATATATATAATCTTAGAAAATACATACACATAAATCTTTCCAGAAAAATTCTGTCCAAGGTAAGCCAGAAAAAGTAGAAAGTATGCTTTCTTTTTTAAAAAACTATGATTGATAAAATGGACTTTAAGATAGTACCTTTAAGAGAAATTAGTTTTTTTCTTTCTAGCACTGAAATGTGCTAGTTCTTTTTTTAATTGAGATATAATTGACATACTATATTTGTTTTAGGTGTTCACCATAATGAATTGATATATGTATATATAGTGAATGATTACCACAATGAATTTAATTAACATTCATCACCACACATAGTTTCACTTTTTTTCTTGTGACGACAACTTTTAAGATCTACTCTCTCCGCAACTTTCAAATATACCATAGAATGTTTTTAACTGTAGTTATCACGCTGTACATTACATCCTCAGGACTTATTTATCTTATAACTGGAAGTTTGTACTTTTTAACCACCTTCACCCATTTCCCAACTACTGTTTTCCACTACTTAATGCCAGCTATATATACAATTTTCTATAATTTAATGTTTCTACATTGCTTTTCCTGTTAATCAAGCAACTGTATACTTACTGTCTTATTAACCTTGTGATAGGTAATAATAAAAATATCTTTTGCATCTTCAAAATACTTTCACTTATTATTTCAACTGATAATATTTCAGTGACATTAATTTTACCTTATTAACTATAGTCTAGCTCACAAGAGGAGAATGCAAGGACACACTCCCATGCATAGTCTAGAGACACAAAGAAACCACCAAAGCCAGCAGACTTCTGTATCCCTTCTGGGCAGCTCAAGGTTGATAATCCTTGAAAAATACATTGATTTTAAACAACATAAACACCAAATCCATTCATTTGGTTTCACTTCCTACAGCAAATACTGACCATCTCATTAATAAATAAAAACCACAGCTGCTAATGCCTTGGAACAAGATGGTTAATTTACATATCCTGAAATCTGGCAGAGGTTCTCCATCATGTTTCCCCAAATCCGTGGAGGGTTATGTGTTCTCCCAGGGAGCTAAAGGGCAGAAAGACATCTACAGCTCAAACAAGAATATTAATAAAGTTGTAAAGTAGCAGATAATTGAACCATATCAATTATTTATCTAATTATGAGGTTATTAGTCATCTAAAATTACTCAGTGAGCAACTCCAGAGACTATGAGGTACTAACGTACAAAGTGTAGTCCAAAATCATCAGGCCTGCAAAACTCCATCTGACAATGCTTCAACATTAATTAACTTTAAGAACTGAAGGATGAGTAGAAAAATGGGGATACAGTAAAACATTCTATGGGGAAAAAACTGGATCTTTGAAGACAGAAGTAAGAGAAAGCATAGTGTTTTTGACAAAATGATTCCTCATCTTTTTGGGGAAGCACATCCTTATTATGTGGTGTCAACTGGCTCCCTGGGACTGGAGTTATTCCTTGGAGCAATTTTTAAGTCCAATAATTTAATACCGAGGTAGGATTCTCCATTCACGGCAAGCCTCAACAGTTGTCCTAATATCTGCATGCAGGTAGTGAAGTTTTTCTTCACTTTGGTAGACAGAATAATAGCACCCCAAAGATGTCCACATCCTAATCCCCGGAAACTGTGAATATGTTACCCTACATGGCAAAAGGGACTTTGCAGATGTGATCAAGTTAAGGATCTTGAAATGGGAAGATTATCTTGTATTACCCAGGTGTGTACAATATAAACGTGAGGGTGCTTATGAGAGCAAGCCAGGAGGGTCACAGACAGACAAGGAGATGTGATAACAAAAGTAGAGGCCAATAAAAGGAGAGAGAAAAATAGAGAGAGACAGAGATTTGAAGATGCTATGATACTGTCTTTAAAGAGGGGAGGAGCGACTACAAGCCAAAGAACACAGGGGGCCTCTTCAAGCTAGAAAAGACAAGGCAAGGGATTCTTATCTAGAAGCTCCAGAAGGAACACAGCCCTGCTGATGCATTTTAGACTTCTGACCTCCACAACAGTAAGTTAATATACTAAGTTAGTGGTCATTGCTACAGCAGCAATAGAAAACAAATAATTTACCAATCTCTCACCAGAATAAATTCATCAGTATCTTAATGTTTCATATTTCTATTCCAAGCATTAGGGATGACAAACAAATTAAATAACACAACAGGTGTAATATTTCCTGTTTGCATTTAAGAGAAAGTCATTTTTAAAACAACCAAGTAAAAAGAGTTTTGAAACTCCCTTCGTGAAAACATGAAGAAGTAATCTAAATGTACGAGAGAGAAATCGGGTTATCCAGTTACCTTCTTGGATTCAGAGGAATATAAAATAAAGCATAAAATAAAATTGTCAATATGAGAGAGTTCCATTAGAGAAAGGTTAAGAAATTCCCATAAGACACATTATAGCTTACAACAGATAAAAGTTTATGATGAACATTGTAAATCCTGAAACATCTGAATAAGAAGTGTATCCAGGGAGAGTGGATGGAGTCCCCATAGGAGTCATACTTATACCTACTAAATCAAAATGGCAGGGGCTGACAGCAACCAAGGGGTCTGAGAATTATCAGTTGAAGCATCGTCTTGAGCCTTGGGTCCTCCTGAAGATTCAAGTGACTGAAGACTTAGCCCTAGCTTACCCTTGGCCCTAACAACATCCTAGGTGAAGTGGGAGCATCATGGCGATTGTTTAGAGTACTTAGAAAAGTTAAAGAGTTGAGTCATTTCCACTTCCACAGTCAAGCATAATCTTTTGTCTCCAATTCTTCCAGAACTTTCTCTTTAATGGAAATAAAAATGACTCCAGTATACTAATACTGTACTATGTACAGTCCAATATCCTTTCCAATATTTTGGAAGGTACCTGGGGGTGGAGAAAATTTTGTTTCCATGGTTAGCTCCTATGCCACAGGCCCTCTGAATGGCCACTCCAGTCCTGGCTACAGTCTCTATTTTCTAAAGCACCACGAATACAACCCCACAATTTGTAACAGATGACTTCTGAAGATTTAAGCATAACCAAAGAGTTCTATACCACATCAAGTAACAGTGAACAACTTAAAATTAAAGGTTAGGCATAACTATATTGAATTTCCTAGGCTACCCAGACAGACTGAGGGCTCCTCCTTCTTCCCAAACCCATTCTTTTTTCCATGGTCCTTGCCTCTTTTTGATCCTCCAGTGAACAACTCTAATTCCCATTACTCTGCTATACAGAGCTAGTCACCTTTTTTGTCAGTCTCTTCCACCAAGAGGAACTGCACCACCTAGCACAATGCCCATTAAGGTGTTTTCCAAACAAAAGAGTCATGTGCTCCTATGAGTCCCGACTTCTCCTGAGACCACAGGTGCAAACTGTAGGTAGCTTCTAAAAGAGCTACTAAGTCTCCTTGGTACACAAGGAAATAATCTCTCTGGCCCAGCAGTGATTCTCTGGTCAAGCAGCCTCTCACTGTAGCTTATTTCCTCCTCTCAGTGAGCACCTGGAACTCACATTTACAAAGAAAGTCTGTAGTTGGTTTAAACTCTACCCCTTCATTGGGGCTTAAGAGATTTGATAGGAACTCACACAACTTCTGAAAGAACCCATGCTAAATCCCAATATCGGACGAACAATCCCTGCTGAGAAAAACTGACAGACACATGAAAACATTCCATAGTTTAAAAGTAGGCAACCAAATGGAAGAAAGAGTTCAAATGCCACACTCTGCAAAGAATTAGAATGAAAAAGAAGCAAAGTTGTTTTATCAAAGAAATTTTATAAATTATCCAATTCCTGTTTTTAAAGACATTCAAGGAGATATTACATTTGTTAAGCTAAAGGAGTTACTCATGAAAATGTAGCAACTGCTTTGATATATTTCTCCTCAGTGTCAGTAAATTCTAGAAGTAAGTGGGACTTCCATAAATTGATGAGGGGAAAATTGTTTGTACCCAATAATTACCCTGTATATTTAGCTAAATTTTCATTTGTACTTTGTGGGAACCAAAAAAAAAATCGAACATGGAAAAGTTTTAAAGTATTTCATTTACAGTCTCTTCTTAAGAAAATAAATATTCAAATATTCAGATAAACTGAGTAAAAGAATTCATGATAAAATAATAAAAACTGTGCCTACAAAAATACATGGTGATGAGCATAAAAATCAGTAAACCAAAGTGGAATAACTCAGTGGCTGGCAATCCTGACCACACATTTTAATTACCTGGTAGCATTAAAATAATATATAAATGAATAAATAATATATAAAGAAATAAAAGGACTTCACAGGCCACATTCAC
This sequence comes from Physeter macrocephalus, assembly GCF_002837175.3. Taxonomy (NCBI): domain Eukaryota; kingdom Metazoa; phylum Chordata; class Mammalia; order Artiodactyla; family Physeteridae; genus Physeter; species Physeter macrocephalus. The sequence goes on from NC_041225.1 coordinate 41,751,777, forward strand.
AGAGATGTTATTAAACTTCTGTTTTGCAGGAGCCCAGAAATGGGAAGCTTGTAGAGTGCTCTTGGTGATTCCAATGTACAGAAGTGTGAACTTTAAGTAATTTTTTTTATTTTTGGTGGGCATATGGATATGTGGGATGGAGACAGGAGTGATCTGGAGGACATAAATTTTTAAATGTTATATTTCTTAACTCTCATGAAGAGGAGATGATAATTGATGTTTCATTCCTTCCATCTAAAAACATCATTGAAAACCTATACTCTGCCAGGCTACTTAATAATTGATGGGGGGATGGGGGGGGCTTCCCTGGTGGCACAGTGGTTAAGAATTCGCCTGCCAATGGAGGGGACACGGGTTCAACCCCTGGTCCGGGAAGAATCCCACATGCGGCGGAGCAACTAAGCCCGTACGCCACAACTACTGAGCCTGCGCTCTAGAGCCCGCGAGCCACAACTACTGAGCCCATGTGCCACAACTACTGAAGCCCGCGCGCCTAGAGCCCAAGCTCCGCAAGAAGAGAAGCCATGGCAATGAGAATCCCGCGCAGCGCAACAGAGTAGCCCCCGCTCACCGCAACTAGAGAAAGCCTGCACGCAGCAACGAAGACCCAACGCAGCCAAAAATAAATAAATTAATTAATTTAAAAAAAAAATAATTGATGGGGATCAGTAATGATCAAAACAGGCCCAATACTGAAATTCAAGGAACATAGGATCTAGGAACAGAGATCATCAAGAAAAAGATGGACATAGTGCACAGAGTTAAGAGATTCAAGGAGATCAAGGAGGAATGCTAGGGGAACTCCAGGGAGTCAGAGGTACCTGCCCAGAGAAGCTGATATCCAAACTAATAACTGATTTGCTTTTTACTCATAAATAATCTGTTTAGGCACAACTTAACAATATCTTTTTCTCTCATTCTAGTTCACTATTAATGGTCTTCTAGTTCATACCTGATTAAAACCAATAGATTAGACAGAACGAAATAAATCTGTAGGGGCATGACTACTGTTTAGAAAGAAGTGGGTCTGAGAGCTGATAGCAACAGATAAGCCAATAGGGGAAATCAGTGCAGATCCCCAAAAGCAGCCCCATCTCAGGACTTTTTAAAGAGGAAAAATCATCTTGCACATCTCAATATTTCTCAAAGGCAGTAATGAATGAGAATTCATCACATCTGCAACAGACATTTAATAAAAGGCTAAATACTGCTGTCACTCCTTTTTAAGTGTGTAGGAAACTATTGGGTTGGCCAACAAGTTCTATATATATATATATATATGATTATATTATATAATATAATCTTGGTTGTAAGGGTACATTTCCTGTAAGGCATTTGAGAAAAGGAGTTGTCTTCCTTCAGCCCCCGAGTTGTATCCTTGGGCTGATATGCATCTCTGTTGTGAGCTTCTGAAGGCATACTTTGCCCAGATTCTTTGGGGTTACTCATCTTGGCAACCACCTAGAAGCCCTCTATCACAGTTCTTCAACAAGATGTCACTCCTTCCTCACAGACTTCAAAATCAGGAAAGAAGAACACAGGGCGGGCTGTGCTCTCTTTAAGTGCCCAGTGTTTATTTCAGTACAATCACCAATTTCTATTGATATACTGATTTTACTACGGAATTTGGGTAACAGAAGGAATTGGCAATGAATTAAGGAATATTTCAAAATAAGAACCGCATGCTGCATAGGACTACCTTCCAGTCCAAAGGCGCCACAATACCAGCACAAGAAAATGGCACCTTTCACGTGAGTTGTCTCATAGACATAGTCCAGTTTCTGGCTTACTCCCTTGTACTGAGATCCATTACCTTCCTGGAGAGTGTCTCTTGTTCACACCTGAACAATGCAAATCCCTCCTCTATTCAGAGAAACCCCAGTCGTTTATCTGAGTGGGCTTTTCTGACTCTACAAGCCAACCAATTCTCCCTTCACTGAGAAAATCTGTGTACTGATTTGCTTTAGTACATTTTCCAAAGCATAAGTAATTCATACTACAATAGTACCACAGAATAAATAGGGAAGAGGAGAATGACTAGAGAACAAGCTAGGATAAACTTGGCATTCAGTACCACTCTGGAGCCTGTGATGTCGCCCCATTCGTGTGACGTGCAGAGATGACTGCTCACTCTTCTTAATCATCCAATGGTAACTATTGAGTCAAACACAGACACCACTTCCAAAGACAAACCTTGCATTTTCTGAGACAGAAAAGTCAAAATCCACCTAGGAGATAAACATTTTCCTAACTGCCACCTAGTCTGTTCAGCTGCTCAAACTCACTGCAGAGGTAGCACTTTACACATATGTGTCATCTGTACAAGGCAGGACTGTTCTCCTTTATTTCATGCTGCTCACACATGGCCTTTCTGTGCCCATTGACATGTGAGATGTGACCTGTTACAAAAGGATCTTCATTCCCTTTACCACTCTTCTCCAACAATACCCAGTAGCAATTTTATTTTATTTTATTTTTATTTTTTTATTTTTTTTGCGGTACGCGGGCTTCTCACTGCTGTGGCCTCTCCCGTTGCGGAGCACAGGCTCCGGACGCGCAGGCCCAGCGGCCATGGCCCACGGGCCCAGCCGCTCTGCGGCATGTGGGATCCTCCCGGACCGGGGCACGAACCTGCGTTCCCTGCATCGGCAGGCGGACCCTCAACCACTGCGCCACCAGGGAAGCCCCCCAGTAGCAATTTTAAAATGTAAAGATCTTACTTTTTTTCTTCAATTTGCCTTTTGAGACAATTCAAAATTTTGATCATGGCTTTCTGAAAGATATTGCTTTGGCATCCAAAGTGCATTTGATTTAATCTAAGAGAGTAAAGTATTTGAGCTTTCTTATTCTTCTGACTAGAAAGATAATTATATGCATGCTACCCATCCCAGGATATTTTTGCAATTAAAAAGGGAAGACAAGGTTTTATGTAAGGAAGACGTTTTCAGAATCTTGGGACAGGCCAAGGACCATGAAATTCCTATGAGCTGAATCTATGCTTTGCAGGGGAATTGATGTACCCTTTATTGGTTAAAAGGCACTGCTAACCCCAATCTCAAAATCATGAGTTACTAAATAATAGTCCTGTAAATACTATTAACTAATGATATGCAATAGAGCTTTCTTGGGAAATGAGAGTTATTCCAAGAAGAGAGAGAGTATGTTGGAAGCCTGTCCTCAGCAGGTGTTATTCTATTTGTCCATGCAGCAAAGACTTCAGTTATGTCAGGTCATGAAGGAGAAATAAGTGTTCCTCTCACCAAGTTCTTTTCAGAGACAGTCCCAGCAATTTAAAAAGAGACCAATATTTATCAATTCAACGTTTTACTCAATTAGATTTGGCTTAATATTATACTTTTATAAGGTTAGTACTTTAGCTTTACTGGAAAGCTCTTGGTTATAATCCTAATTGTCATTATAGAATTCTGGTTCTGTTAAGCCATTAGCAATGGCTTATCAAATTAATTTGACACATACAATTTATATTTAAAAGGAAAGGGACTATAAAATAATCATATGAACCTTATAGGAGTAAATACCCAAAATACAAGGTCCAGAATTGAAGAACAGGATTATGTGAGATCCATGTGAAAGGCTGATTTGGGATTTGGCAGAAGAACCATTCAGCTATAGCCTGAAGATAAAGAGATACAGGAAAATCAAAAACTAATGGGTAAGGGAGAAGTATGCAAACTGGGCTGTGAGTTGAAGACAGCCTTATTAATTTTCAGGGGAACCTTGCATACAATATCATGAACAAAGAACACCTACATTACAGATTCTGTAGAGATTCACTGAGGAAGAGAAAAGAAAAAGGAAGAAAACAAAACAAAATAAAATCAAGGCCAAATCCAGTGCTGTTAAAAGAGTATGTGTATGTGTGTGAGCACATCCACGCTTAAACTCACACATGCATTAAAGCTTGATGCTGTCTAGAGCATATCCAATACCTATCACTAGAAATCTGCTTATGGTTTTCATCTTCTAACACATCTTTTGCAAGGAACAGGCCTCCTACGTTATTTATATTCAGAAGACTTGTATAATAATGTACAGGTACATTTCCATTACATTGCATGCATTTCTATGAAGGGACTCAGTAGCAAAACTGACGTGGAGACTAATGTATCTTGTGTGAGGAGGGTGGCTTCGTGACTAAGTTAGGCTGCATGCCATTTTTACATATCACTACATTATTTTTATTGCCACTGTTATTTCCTAACATTCATTTTAAAGACTAAGCATCCATGCCCTTATTTAAGATTTTTCCATCTTCTGAATGATTCTCAGGATTATTCAGCCGAAAGACACTTCGAAGACTATCAAAAAACAATTTATTGAACTAAACTCATTTCCTTAAACTGTCCCTAATGTTTGTCTCACAAAGCATTTGTTTGATGGACCAAATATATGTGTGTGTGTGTGTGTGTGTGTGTGTGTGTGTGTGTGTTCACTCTTGGATTCTTGGTGTTGTATATTCTATGGGTTTGGACACATGTATAATGACATGTACAATATAATACAGAGTATTTTCACTGCCCTAAAAATCCCCTGTGCTCTGCAGTTCCTCACTCCCCCAGAGCCCCTGGCAACCACTGATCATTTTATTTTATTTTTATTTTTTTGAATTTTCTTTTATTCTTTTTAATACAGCAGGTTCTTATCAGTTATCTATTTTATACATATTACTGTATATATGTCAATCCCAATCTCCCAATTCATCCCACCACAACCAGCCCCTTCCCCGCTTTCCCCCCTAGGTGTCCATACGTTTGTTCTCTACATCTGTGTCTCTATTTCTGCCTTGCAAAGCGGTTCATCTGTAGCATTTTTCTAGATTCCACCTATGTGCGTTAATATACAATATTTGTTTTCCTCCTTCTGATATACTTCACTCTGTATGACAGTCTCTAGGTCCATCCACGTCTCTGCAAATGACCCAATTTCGTTCCTTTTTATGGGTGAGTAATATTCCATCGTATATATGTACCACTTCTTCTTTATCCATTCATCTGTCAATGAGCATTTAGGTCACTTCCATGACCTGGCTATTGTAAACAGTGCCGCAATGAACAATGCGGTGCATGTGTCTTTTTGAATTATGGTTTTCTCTGGGTATATGCCCAGTAGTGGGATTGCTGGGTCATATGGTAATTCTATTTTTACTTTTTCAAAGAACCTCCATACTGTTCTCCATAGGGGCTGTATCAATTTACATTCCCACCAACAGTGCAAGAGGGTCCCCTTTTGTCCACACCCTCTCCAGCATTTGTTGTTTGTAGATTTTCTGGCGGTGGCCATTCTGACAGGTGTGAGGTGATACCTCATTGTAGTTTTGATTTGCCTTTCTCTAATAATTACTGATAGAGTGCTTTTCATGTTCCTGTTGGCCATCTGTATGTCTTCTTTGGAGAAATGTCTATTTAGGTCTTCTGCTCATTTCTTGATTGGGTTGTTTGTTTTTTTAATATTGAGCTGAATGAGCTGTTTATATATTTTGGAGATTAATCCTTTGCCCGTTGATTCATTTCCAAATATTTTCTCCCATTCTGAGGGTTGTCTTTTCGTCTTGTTCATAGTTTCCTTTGCTGTGCGAAAGGTTTTAAGTTTCATTAGGTCCCATTTGCTTACTTTTGTTTTTACTTCCATTATTCTAGGAGGTGGGTCAAAAAGGATCTTGCTGTGATTTATGTCAAAGAGTGTTCTTCCCAGGTTTTCCTCTAAGAGTTTTATAGTATCCACTCTTACATTTAGGTCTTTAATCCTTCTTGAGTTTATTTTTGTGTATGGTGTTAGGGAGTGATCTAAGTTCATTCTTTTACATGTAGCTGTCCAGTTTTCCCAGCACCACTGATTGAAGAGACTGCCTTCTCTCCATTGTATACCCTTGCCTCCTTTGTTGTAGATTAGTTGACCATAGGTGGGTGGGTTTATCTCTGGGCTTTCTATCCTGTTCCATTGATCTATATTTCTGTTTTTGTGCTAGTACCATACTGTCTTGATTACTGTAGCTTTATAGCATAGTCTGAAGTCACGGAGTCTGATTCCTCCAGCTTGGTTTTTTTCCCTCAAGACTGCTTTGGCTATTCAGGGTCTTTTATGTCTCCAAACAAATTTTAAGATTTTTTGTTCTAGTTCTGTAAAAAATGCCATTGGTAATTTGATAGGGATTGCATTGAATCTGTAGATTGCTGTGTGTAGCATAGTCATTTTCTCAATATTGATTCTTCCAATCCAAGAGCATGGTATATCTCTCTATCTGTTTGTGTCATCTTTGATTTCTTTCATCAGTGTCTTATAGTTTTCTGAGTACAGGTCTTTTACCTCCTTTGGTAGGTTTATTCCTAGGTATATCATTCTTTTTGTTGCAATGGTGAATGGAATTGTTTCCTTAATTTCTCTTCCTGATCTTTTGTTGTTATTGTATAGGAATGCAAGAGATTTCTGTGCATTAATTTTGTATCCTGCAACTTTACCAAATTCATTGATTAGTTCTAGTAGTTTTCCGGTGGCCTCTGTAGTATTCTCTATGTGTAGAATCATGTCATCTGCAAACAGTGACAGTTTTACTTCTTTTCCAATTTGGATTCCTTTTATTTCTTTTTCTTCTGATTGCCATGGCTGGGACTTCCAAAACTATGTTGAATAATAGTGGCAAGAGTGGACATCCTTGTCTTGTTCTTGATCTTGGAGGAAATGCTTTCAGTTTTTCACCATTGAGAATGAGGTTTGTTGTGCGTTTGTTGCATATACCTTTATTACATTGAGGTAGGTTCCCTCTATGCCCACTCTCTGGAGAGTTTTTATAATAAAAGGGTGTTGAATTTTGTCCAAAGCTGTTCCTGCATCTATTGAGATGATCATATGGTTTCTATTCTTCAATTTGTTAATATGGTGTATCACATTGATTGATTTGTGTATATTGAAGAATTCTTCCATCCCTGGGATAAATCCTACTTGATCATGGTGTATGATCCTTTTAATGTGTTATTGGATTCTGTTTGCTAGTATTTTGTTGAGGATTTTTGCATCTATATTCATCAGTGATATTGGTGTCTAATTTTCTTTTGTTGTAGTATCTTTTTCTGGGTTTGGTATCAGGGTGATGGTGGCCTTGTAGAATGAGTTTGAGAGTGTTCCTTCCTCTGCAATCTTTTGGAAGAGTTTGAGAAGGATGGGTGTTAGCTCTTCTGTTTGATAGAATTCACCTGTGAAGCCACCTGGTCCTGGACTTCTGTTTGTTGGAAGATTTTAAATCACAGTTTCAATTTCATTACTTGTGATTGGTCTTTTCATCTTTTCTATTTCTTCCTGGTTCAGTCTTGGAAGGTTGTTCCTTTCTAAGAATTAGTCCATTTCTTCCAGGTTGTCCATTTTATTGGCATAGAGTTGTTTTCAGTAGTCTCTTATGATGCTTTGTATTTCTGTGGTGTCCATTGTAACTTCTCCTTTTTCATTTCTAATTTTATTGATTTGAGTGCACTCCCTTTTTCTTGATGAGTCTGGCTAAAGGTTTATCAGTTTTGTTTATCTTCTCAAAGAACCAGCTGTTAGTTTTATTCTTTACTTTTTTTTTTTTATGCTTCTATTTCATTCACTTCTGCTCTGATCTTTATGATTTCTTTCCTTCTACTGACTTTGGGTTTTGTTTTTCTTCTTTCTCTTGTTCCTTTAGGTGTATGGTTAGATTGTTTATTTGAGATTTTTCTTGTTTCCTGAAGTAGGACTTTATTGCCTAAACTTCTCCCTTCGAACTGCTTTTGCTGCATCTCATAGGTTTTGGATCATCGGTTTTCATTGTCATTTTGCCTCTAGGTATTTTTTGATTTCCTCTTTGATTTCTTCAGTGATCTCTTGGTTATTTAGTAACGTATTGTTTAGCCTCCATGTGTTTGTGTTTTTTACGTTTTTTCCCCCTGTAATTTACTTCTAGTTTCATACAGTTGTGGTTAGAAAAGATGCTTGATATGATTTCAATTTTCTTAAATTTGTTGGATATGATTTCAATTTTCTTGCATTTACTGAGGCTTGATTTGTGACCCAAGTTGTGATCTATCCTGGAGAATGTTCCGTGTGCACTTCAGAAGAAAGTGTAATCTGCTGTTTTTGGATGGAATGTCCTATAAATATCAATTAAATCTATCTCATCTATTGTGTCATTTAAAGCTTGTTTCCTTCTTAATTTTCTTTCTGGATGATCTGTTCATTGGTGTAAGTGAGATGTTAAATTCCCCCACTATTATTGTGTTACTGTCAGTTTCTTTTTTTATAGCTGTTAGCAGTTCCCTTATGTATTGAGGTGCTCCTATGTTGGGTGCATATATATTTATAATTGTTTTATCTTCTTCTTGGATTGATCCCTTGATCATTCTGTAGTGTCCTTCCTTGTCTCTTGTAACATTCTTTATTTTAAAGTCTATTTTATCTGATATGAGTATTGCCACTCCAGCTTTCTTTTGATTTCCATTTGGATGGAATATCTTTTTCCATCCCCTCACTTTCAGTCTGTATGTGTCCCTAGGTCTGAGGTGGGTCTCTTGTAGACAGCATATAGATGGCTCTTATTTTTGTATCCATTCAATGAGCCTGTGTGTTTTGGTTGAAGCATTTAATCCATTCACGTTTAAGGTAATTATCGATATGTATGTTCATATGACCATTTTCTTAATTATTTTGGGTTTGTTTTTGTAGGTCCTTTTCTTCTCTTGTGTTTTCCACTTAGAGAAGTTCCTTTAGCATTTGTTGCAGAGCTGGTTTGGTGGTGCTGAATTATTAACCTTATGGGAGTTCCCTTGTTTGTTGTCATTTTTCCCTTGTTGCTTTTAATAATTTTTCTTTGTCTTTATTTTTGTCAGTTTGATTACTATGTGTCTCGGCCAGGTTTTGCTTGGGTTTATCTTGCTTGGAACTCCCTGCATTCCTCTACTTGGGTGGCTCTTTCCTTTCCCATGTTAGGGAGGTTTTCAACTATAATCTCTTCAAATATTTTCTCGGGTTCTTTCCCTCTCTCTTCTCCTTCTGGGACCCCCTCTAATGCAAATGATGGTGCATTTAATGTTGTCCCAGATGTCTCTTTGGTTGTCTTCATTTCTTTTCATTCTTTTTTCTTTATTCTGTTCTGAAGCAGTGAATTCCACCATTCTGTCTTCCAGGTCACTTATCCATTCTTCTGCCTCAGTTATTCTGATATGGATTCCTTCTAGTGTAGTTTTCATTTTAGTTATCGTTTTGTTCATCTCTGTTTGCTCTTTAATTATTCTAGGTGTTTGTTCTTCAATTCTTCAGGTCTTTGTTAAACATTTCTTGCATCTTCTCAATCTTTGCCTCCATTCTTTTTCTGAGGTTCTGGATCATCTTCACTATCATTATTCTGAATTCTTTGTCTCGAATGTTGCCTATCTCCACTTCATTTAGTTGTTTTTCTGGGGTTTAGTCTTGTTCCTTCAACTGGTACATAGTCCTCTGCCTTTTCATTTTGTCTATGTTTCTGTGAATGTTGTTTTCGTTTCACAGGCTGCAGGATTGTAGTTCTTCTTGCTTCTGCTGTCTGCCCTCTGATGGATGGGGCTGCTAGTGTTGGAGGGTGTCCTGCAGAGGCTGGGGGTGGCTGTGGCTCACTCTGGCGGCAAGAACACTGGCAGCGGAAGTTCTGGGAAGTACTCCTTCACCACTGATCTTTTTAATGTCTCCATAGTTTTGCCTTTTGAAGACTGTCATACAGCTGGAATCATACATACAGCGTGCAAACTTTTCATATTGGCTTCTTTCTCTAGTACGATTCATCTAAGTTTTCTCCATGCATTTTCATTGGTTGATAGTTCTTTTTTTAGAGTTGAATAATATCTCATTGTCTGTATATACCACAGTTTGTTTATCCATTCACTTACTAAAGGGAGTCTTGACTGCTTCCACATTTTGGCAATTATGGATAAAGCTGTTATAAACACTCTTGTGCAGATTTTGTGTTGACATATATTTTCAACTCTTTCGTGTTAATACCAAGAAGTGTGATGGCTGGATCTTATAGTAAGGTTATAAGTATTTTTACAAAAAAACACCAAACTAACTGTCCTCCAACGTGGCTGCACCATTTTTCATTCCTGCACCATTTTTCACTCCATCCTTCATTCCATTTTTCATTGCTCCACATCTTTGACAGTATTTGGTGTTGTTTGGGTTTCAGATTTTTGGCCATTCCGATAGGTGTGTAGTGATATCTCACTGTTTTAATTTGCATTCCCCTGATGTCATATGATATGGAGGATCTTTTCATATGTTTGCCATCTCTACATCTTCATTGGTGAGGTATCTGTTAACACCTTTGGCTCATTTTTTAATTGGATTGTTTTCTTATTGTTGAATTTTAAGTTTTTTGTATATTTTGAATAACAGTCCTTTATTAGATGTATCTCTTGCAAATATTTTCTGTCAGTGTGTGGCTTGTCTTCCAATTATCTTGACATTATGTTTCACACAGCAGAAATTTTAATTGTAATGAAATTCAGCTTATATGATTTCTTTCATAGATCAGGCCTTTGATGTTGTAGCCAAATAGTATTACCCTATCCGAGGTCATCTAGGTTTTCTCCTATGTTATCTTCTAGGAGTTTATAGTTTTGTCTTTTATGTTTAGGTCTGTGATCCATTTTGAGTTAATTTTTGTGAAGGGCATAAGGTCTGTGTCCAAACACGTTTTTGCCTATGGATTTCCAGTTATTCCAGCACCATCTGTTGAAGAGACCATTGTATAGTCTTTTCTCCCTTTGTCAAAGACCAGTTTACAATGTTTAAGTGGATCTATTTCTGATATCTTTACTCTGTTCCATTGATCTATTTGTTTATTCTTACACCAGTACCACTCTGTCTTGATTACTGTAGCTTTATAGTAAGTCTTGAATCAGGCAGTGTCAGGCCTCCAATGATGTTCATCTCCTTTAATACTGCGTTGACTTATCTGAGTCCTTTTCCTCTCCATATAAACTTTAGAATCAGTTTGTTGATATCCACAAAATCATTTGCTGGAGTATGTATCCTTTTTGTCTGACTTCTTTCACTCACCATAATTCATCCACATTAAATCATATGTCAGTTGTTCATTCTGTTTTTTTTTTTTAATTGCATTGTTGTTTCATTTCTTTTTTAAAAATTTTTTATTGGAGTATAGTTGAGTTAAAATGTTGTGTTAGTTTCTGCTACTTAGTATTTCATTTTATAGATATATTGCAACTAAAATTATCATCCATTCACTTATTGACTGATATTTGGGCTGTTTCCATTTTGGCCTATAACAAATAAGTTACTATGAATGTGTCTTTGTATGAACATAATATTTTTTCTTAGATAAATACCCAGTGGTAGAATGGCTGGATCATAGTAGGTGAATGATTTACTTTGTAAGAAACTGCCAAACTGTTTCCAAAATGCCTTCATCACTTTACATTCCCATCATCAATGTATGAAAGTCCTATTTACTTCACATCCACCATTAGCAACACTTGGTATGGTCAGTCTTTTAAATATTTTAGCCATTCTAAATAGGTCTGTAGTGATTTCTCATTGTGGTTTTAGTTTGCATTTCGCTAATAATTATTTGGCCATATTTTCATGTGTTTATTTGCCATCCTTGTGTCTTCTTTGGTAAACTTTCTATTCAAGTTTTTTGGCTACATTTTAAAAAAAATGAATTGTTTTCTTATTATTTTGAAAAGTCTTTGTATATTCTGAATATAAGTCCTATGTCAGATATATGCTTTGCAAATATTTTCTCCCAATTTATGACTTATCTTTTCATTCTCCTGAGGATATCTTTCAAAAGACAGAAGCTTTAAACTTTGATTATTTTAAAATTTGATTTAAAATTTTGACTACAAGTGTTCCACTATTGTTTGTGGAAAAGATTGCTCTTTCTCCATTGAAATGCCTTTGCATCTATGTCAAAATGACGTTTTCAGGGCTGTTTTGGAATTCCAGTTCAAGAAGGGAGCACAGGAAGATCCTGAACTCACCTCCTCCCACAGACACGCTGATTCTATAGCTACATATGGAACATTTCTGCTTAAAAAAACTAAAGGCTGGCTGAGAGATGAGTACACATCAGGTAAACGAGAAAACCACATCAAGGTGGGTAAGAGGGGCTGGGACACAATCTCACCATAAATCCCACCCCTGATGCAGCAACCCATAACCAAGAGGGAACATGGAGCCCAGAGCTTCTCCCTGAGGAGGGAAGGGTTGGGATGCCACATCAGACATCCTGACTTTCGGGAAGTACACTTGAGAGACTAGCCCCCCCAAACATCTGTGGCTTTAAAAATCAACTAGGGCTCACATCCCAAGACCTAAAAGACTCTAACAATCTGAGAAGCTTCTCTTAAAGGGGTCTGGTGCTTGGACTTACCTGCCCCAGGGCCCAGCTCAGAAAAAGCCAATCATGCCCAGACTTAAAGTAAAGGAAGCTCACCTGCTTATATTAAGTGCTGGCCTGAGGGGTGGGCTTCTATATTAACACACACACCAGGAGCCTGTAAGAACACTCTCTGGGACAGAGACTGGTGGGCGCCATCTTTGCAGTCTCCCTCAGCCAAGCTCCAGAGCAACAGTGTCTCCTGGAGGAGAGTTTTTGCATGAGTCTGGTGCTCCAATTTTTGCAGCTGTACCAAGGAAATGCCTCTTGATCACCTGGCACTGGAGGCCAGAAGAGCTTATGTGCCTGGTCCAATGGGACTGTAACAATCAGTAACACACAGAAAGGACATATATGTGTAGGTCTATTTCTGTATGCACTATGTTTCACTGATCTATTTGTCTATCTTTATGCCAATGCCTCACCATTTGTTTAACCTTAGAGTAAGTACTGAACTCTCAAACTTTGTTATTTTTCAAACTTGTTTTGTCTATTCTGAGTCTTTTGCATTCCCAGATGAATTTTATAATCAGCTTAGCAATATCTACAAAAAATAAGCTAAGAGTATAGTATAGTTTCACTGAATCTATAGATCAGGTTGAGGAGAATTAACATTTTAAAACTATCAAATCTTTCTACCTTTGAACATAGTATATCTCTCCATTTATTTAGATATATTTTAACTTCTCTCAGCAACATTTTATAGTTTTCAGATTGAAAATCTTATCATATTTTGCAAGATTTCTGCCTATATAGTTTATTTTTTATGTTATTTTAAGTGGTATCTTTTTATTTTAATTTCTAATCATAGAAATAAAATTGAGTTTTGTATATGACTCATTTATCTTACAAACTTGCAGATTAACTTCTTAGTTCTCATGGATTTTTTTTGGTAGATTCCCTTGAATTTTCTATGTAGATGATTTTGTCTTTGAATAAATCACTTTTACTCTTTCCTTTTCAACTGAATGTCTTTTATTTTATCCTTTCTCACTATTGCAGTGGTCAGTGCAATAGAAAGAGAATAGGAGTGATGAGAGAACATCTTATTATTGATCTTGATCTTTGAGGAAAGGCATTTTGCCTTTTACTGTCGAGTATGATGTTAGTATTAATAAATTCTCTTTATCAAAATGATGAAGTTTTCTGCTGTTCCTAGTTTGCTGAGTGGTTTTTTTTTTTTTTTTTTTTTTTTTTGCGGTACGATGGCCTCTCACTGCTGTGGCCTCTCCCGTTGCGGAGCACAGACTCCGGACACGCAGGCCCAGCGGCCATGGCTCACGGGCCTAGCTGCTCCGCGGCATGTGGGATCCTCCCGGACCGGGGCACGAACCTGCACCACCAGGGAAGCCCGTATTTTTTTTTTTTTTTTTTTTGCTGGATGTTTTTTATCAGGAATGAATGTTGAGTTTTATCAAATGCTCTTCTGCATCTACTTAAGATGATCATATGTTTTATTTCTTAATTTGTTAATATGTTGAATAACATTGATGGATCTTTGCGTGCTAAACCAACATTGCATTTCTGTGATAAACCCCAGAACTGATCATGATCTATTATTCTTTTTATATACTGTTAAACATGATTTAATAGCATTTTACTTGAATATTTGTAATCAATACTCATGAAGGAGATTACACCCAAATGTTTGTTGTTGTTGTTATTTTTATGTCTTTGTCTTATTTTGGTAGCAATAATTCTGTTCTTATATACTGAGTAGGGAAGATTCTCACCTTTTCAATTTTCTAGATCACTTTGTGTATAACTGATTTAATTTCTTCCTTAATTACTTGGTAGAATTCACAAGTAAAAACATCTGGGCCTGGAGTTTTCTTTGCAGAAAGGTTTTAACTATAAATTCAATTTATTTAATAGATAACAGGTCTGTCTATTCATATTATCTATTTAATCTTTCAGTGAGCTTTGATAGTTTATGTCTTTCAAGGGATTTGTTTATTTTACCTAAGTTGCCAAATTTATTGATATAAATTTGTTTATAATATTTTCACATTACCCTTTTAATATTTCTTAGAATATGTAGTGACGTCAATTGTCATTCCCAATATTGGTAATTTGTATTTCTCCCCTTTTCTCTTATTAGCCTGTCTAAAGTTTTATCAAGTTTATTGATCTTCTGAAAGAACCAGACTTTGATTTACTTGATTCTCTATCATCTTTCTTTTTAATTTTTCAGCGAATTCAACTCTGGTCTTTATTATTTCGTTTATTCAGCTTACTTTGGTTTTAATTTGCTCTTATTTATTTAGTTATGCAGTAGAAGCTGAGGTCATTGATTTAAGACCATTTATCTTTTCTAACATAGGTTTTTAGTGCTATAAATTTCCCACTAAGTACTGCTTTAGCAATATCCCACAATTTTTAATATGATGTGTTTTCATTTTTCATTCAGTTCAAAATATTTTCTACTTTCGTTTTTTTCCTTGGTCCCTGGGTTATGTAGAAACGTCTTATATCATTTTCAAATACCTAGGAATTTTCCAGAAAGCTTTCTGTTATTGATTTCTAATTTAAATTCATTGTGGTGTGAGAACATACTTTATATGACTTGAATTATTTTAAAATTTATTGAGGCTTTTTTTGTGGGCAAGAATGTTGTTTAATTTGGAAAATATTTCATGTGCCCTTGAAAAAAGAATGTATATTCTATTGGTTGGAGTGTTCTGTAGATGTCAGTAGGTCAGTTGGTTGCTATTGTTGTTCAAGTCTTGTATATCCTTGATGATTTTGTATCTCCTTGTTCTATCAATTATAGAGAGAAGGTTATTGAAATCTCCAGATATAATTTGGTTTTATCTCTTTCTCCTTGTATTTGCATTCATTTTTGCCTCATGTATTTTTTTTTTTTAATACTTTATTTTTTGGCCACGCAGCTTGTGGGATCTTAGTTCCCCAACCAGGGATAGGACCCAGGCTCTCAACAGTGAAGCACAAACCCAGGCTCTCAGCAGTGAAAGCACAGAGTCCTAACCACTGGACTGCCATGGAATTCCAACATCATGTATTTTGAAGATCTGTTATTAGTACATACACATTTAGGCATGTATTTCCTTTGGATGTATTGACTCCTTTATTGACTGAAATGATATTCCTTATGCCAGGTAATATTCTTTTCTCTGAATTATACTTTGTCTGGTATTAATATAGCTACTACAACTTTCTTTTGACTAATCTGAGCAAAGTACTTCTTTATTTTTCCTTTTCCTTTTTGTCTATTAGTGACTAGATAATTAAAATATTTTATATGTGTGCAGCGTATAGTTGAGTCTTATGTTTTTTAACCATTAAAAATTTTTTTAATCATTTAGACCATTTGTATGTAATGTGATAATTCATTTAATTAGGTTTAATTCTATCATCTTACTCTTTGTTTTTAACTTTTCCAGGTTTTTTGTTCCATTTTTTTCTTATTTTTCTGCTTTCTTTTCTGTTAATAGATTTTTAAATAATTCCATTTAATATCCTTTGCTGACTTATCAGCTCTAATTTTGGTTTTGTTATTTTAGTGGTTGTTTTAGGGATTATAGTATATGTCTTTAATTTATCACAGTCTACTTTCAACTGATACTATGCTACTTCACATATAAGAATATTATAATACTATACTTTTATTTTGTCCCTCTAGGCCTTTATGATAGTGTTGTCATATATTTCCATATAGATATATTATAAATCCCCACTTCATTCCTATTACTTTTGTATAAACAGTCAATTATTTTTAAAAGACGTTTAAACAATAAAAAAAACATGTATAGTTGCCCACATCTTTACTATATTAATGTTTCTGTTTTTTGGTGTCCTCAATGTCCATATAACTCTGTGGTGTCATTTTCCTCGGCCTCAGGGACCTCCATGAACATTTCTTGTTGTGCAGGTCTGCTGCTGATGAACTTTTTCTCTTTTCTATTTAAGAAGAAGTCTTTATTTTGTGTTTATTTTTGAAAAAAATTTTTCACTGGGTATAAAATCTAGGGTGACAGTGTTTTCTTGCAATACTTTAAAGATTTTTTTCTTCACCATCTTCTCACTTGCACTGTTTCTGATAAAAAGTGTACTGTCATCTTTTTTTTTTTGAGCACTTTCTTATTTATGGTTCTATAAGATATTACAAACTTATTTTGTACACTTCCTGTCCTAGTCATAGAAGCAAACATTTCTCTAAAGAGACTCTATTCCTTTTATTGGAGAAATGTATTAGAAACAAGATTGTAGTCCAGAGTTTTCACAGCCACTCCCTATCATCTAAATTGCATAAATTGCATAAACATAAAATATAAAATAAGTTAATAATAGAGAACATAGAAGGATACAAGAAGATACTCTTAGAGTAGGGACAGATTTCTTAATAAGAATAAAATAAGCAAAACCATACAGAAAAAAAAAAGAATTTCTGTATTAAAAAGAAATGGAATCTTCCATGGAAGATAGCACAGTATAAGCAGAGAGGAGATGGTTTAGGATTAGCTTTTTGAAATGTCTTTTAATGATAGGGAATTAAAATTTAAAATATATTTTAAAAGAGTTCCTTAAAATTAATAAGAAATACAGGAAATACTGTATAAAAGTAGAAATGATAGAAAGGGTAACACACAGATTATGATATCCAGTTGGTCATCACATATACAACCCAATGCATGAGTTCACCAGTAGACAGAGAACTGCAAAACATCAAGGAGAACACCACCTCTTCCAGCTAACATGGAGGGGAGGGCAGGTAGTTTATGGCTAAACAGTTCTGTCAACCAGAACCAACCAGGAAAAACAGAAAACATAGCAAAATAAGTTTATTTGAAGGCATTGAAGGCTCTCTGAGGCATCCAGGAATCAAGAACATAGGATCTAATAAGAGAGGAAAGTTCAAAGAAGTGAACCAACATCCTGTAGTTTCTTTTAACCTTAGGGCCTTTGTGAACTCTGGACCCTGGGCAAAGGGCCATGGTAGAAGGTGTGCCACTCAAGGGTAGAGAAAAAGAAATTGAGCTGGAACTTTCAATGAATTAGCAAGAAAAACTAAAGCAAACAATCTAATGGAAATAAAAACCTAGAGACGTGAAGAGCTAAATCTTGATTAAAAATAAGGAGAATATCACTGAGTCCTACAATGAGATAATTGCCAACTTTGTAAATTGTACACTGAAAGAGACTAATATGCTAAGGAAAAAAAAAATCTCTGAAAATTAGAGCCAAGTATTTGGCAGTCTTTGGTGCTGAGGAACAAAGGCCTAGAGTTCAGGACCCATTACGTGAAGAGGGCTCAGTGAACACCACAGGCTCTTAACTGTGATTCCTATACAGATATGTCCTGAGAGAGGCAATGAATCAGAAGTAGGAGGCTTACCTAAAAAGCAACCCAGCTTCAAGTCAACTCAGTCTCTAAGAATTTATATGAATAGGTTCTCAATCTGCTTAGCAGAAAAAAAAAAAAAAAAGATAAACATCCTCTTGAGGAAGACAATATCAGCTAGATCACGTACAATTATTTTGTTACCAAGAAAAAAAAAAAAGAGAAAACTCTTTATAACTGGATTCACAGAAAGAGAGGATAGAGAGAGTGGAAGAAAGCAATACTTCAAGAAATAGGAAATACTGGGTGAACAATTGCTGAAGATATCAATCCACAGTTTCATGAAGTTTCATGATGCTCTGCAAACTCCAAGCAGAATAAATACATAGAAAATCATACCAATACACAAAGTAAAACTGTTGAAATCTACATAAAAATAAAAGAATCCTAAAACAGTAAAACTTGGAAAGGTACCTTTAAAGGCACAACAATAAATTAGCAACTGACATCGCAACAGAAATTATGGAAGACGGAAGTCAATAATAAAAATTTTTAATGTTCTGGAAAAAATGACTGTCAGTCTAGAATTCTGTATGTAGAAAACATATTTTACATTTAAGCAGAAATAAATACATTTTCAGAAATGTAAAGGCTAAATAATTCATTGCCAGCATACCTGAATTAAAATAAATTCTGAGATAATTTCAGATGATAGTAAAATAATCCCTGATGGAAACACGAAAATGAAGAAGCTGTAAGGAAAAGCAGAAGGAGGTATCATGGTTCGTATATAGATTAATTCATGTCTTCCCCAGGGGATCAGCTCTGCACTACAGATTTCAAGCCATAGAAAATTATTTTGGGTTCCTACGTCTAAGACAATGGTTGTCTACACACCTTATATTGTAACAAAAAGTGTTTATCAAAAGGTTTTTAAATAGAAAATTAGGTAACCTGAGATACATCCTTAGATACAGGAGAAGCTGTCATTCTCTTTATCCTCTTCAATGAAAATTCATTAAATATGTACCTTGAGACACCATGTAATAACAACTTGTTCAATATTAGGGAGTCAGAGAAGCCTTCCTGAAATGTGATATAATAATCTGACCTCTGAAAGTCAAACTTTGCAGGGGGATACACATACTGATGTTAAAAAGAGCAGGATGAGGGCTTCCCTGGTGGCGCAGTGGTTGAGAGTCTGCCAGCCGATGCAGGGGACACGGGTTCGTGCCCCCATCCGGGAAGATCCCACATGCCGTGGAGCGGCTGGGCCCGTGAGCCATGGCCGCTGAGCCTGCGTGTCCGGAGCCAGCCTGTGCTCCGCAACGGAAGAGGCCACAACGGTGAGAGGCCCGCGTACCGCAAAAAAAAAAAAAAAAAAAAAAAAAAAGAGCAGGATGCATTCAATAAAATATCAGTCATCTAGTATAATTTAAACTTAAAATAAGAAAATGTTCAGAAAAATGTCAAGATGCTGAACTTGAAGGGAAAAAAGGAAGGTGAACAGATCATCAGTGGGTTTCTGGCTAGTTTTTGGTACAAAAGAAAAGAAATGCATTTTAAAGAACGAGTTGGTAGTATATAAATAAAGGCAAGAAAACCATTAGGAGACTTGGCATAGGGTCTGCTTTTAACATATAGAATCCTTAGTTTTTATGGGAAGCAGGCCCAAGCCATCCCATCCCCTTCCCACTTTACACCAAAGAATGAGAACACCTATCTGAATTCATCATCTTCACAGGCATTGAGCAGACAACAATTTTCTAGAAAATTACCTATCCTTCCTTTGGTATTAAGTCTTTTAGAGATCTCTGTCTTCTTCCCAGGACTTATGGAGGTAAAGACTCGGCCCAGTATCTGTTTCCTCTCATCAGGAGATAATATCTCTTTCTTTGAGCCAGCTTCTCCCCCATCTGACATCTCATTGTCAATCTTACTCTCTTTCTCATCGCTTTTCCTCCTACATTGCTGACCCAGATAATTTATGCTAGCTGCCACAACACATCACTCCTGACATCTCAGTGGCTGAACACAACAAAGATTTATTTCTGGATCAAGGGGTCCGGTAGGACAGGAAGTATGCTTCATGGCAGGAGAACAAAAGAATGGAGGAAGCACCCTGGTTGTAACTGCCTCTGGCTGGTAGTGACACACACCACTCCCACTCATGGGCCATTCACCCACCGGAACTAGTAACCAGTTACCAGGTCTCAAGTTAATGGCGAGGGAGGCTGAGAAATATGAATGCATCCATGGAATACTGCTTTTCTCGCCTGAAGAGACTTGCATGGCTGCTCTGGAGTGTCTCTCTCATAAACATATCTGCTTAGAGATTTTTGGAACTTTCAGTTGTTTCAGTATTTACATATGCATTATCTCATTTAAATTCTCTCAACAACCCTGAGATACTGGCTTTGTTGAGTGTGAGTAATCTGCCTAAATTCACAACAGCACTAAAGAAGTGGTCCAAGATTTTAACTGACAGCCCTGATCTCCAAACTCTGTTAGCGGTTCTCAAACTTCAGCCTCTTCAGCCTGCATCAGAGTCACCTGGATGACCTGTTAAAGCACAGATTCCTGAGCTCCACTCCAAGTGTTTCTGATTCAGTGGGTCTGTGGTACCCAAGAATCTGCCTTTCTAACAAGTTCACAGTGATGCTGATGTTTCTGGTCTTTTTTTTAACGTACACTAAAATATTCTCTCCTCTTTTTCCTTTGTTATTAAGAAATGTCTTAGTAACCACTTACTAAACTAATTTCATAACCCATTAATGAATATATATTTATGTATATTAGGATATTTTGATATTTCTCCTATAACATGTGCTCGATTGAAGCATAAAAAAACTGGAGTTTGGCTGAAACTTGAAAGCATAGGCTATAGGCTAATAGACTCTATCTTAGATTCCTCTGTTAATAAAAAGGGGAAAAAATTAGAAATTTGCATATGAGGTGGTAAATAAATATTTGCTGATTTCAGTGCTTGTTGGTATTTTGAAAACTGACCTTAAAAAAGGACCAGTAATAATGATAGCTAATACTTGTGGATGCTAGGATAGCAATCATAATCTTGTCCAGCCTAGATTCTACTGGAAGAAGCAGATATAGTCATCATTCTGCTTTTGCAAGTAGGGGAATTGAGCCTGCAACTGTGAAGTCACTTGCTAACATCCCCAGGCTGATGTTAGGTGAAGGCAATTAGGTGTCAGATCCCAGCAGCTTAAGCATCACATGGTGTGATGGCAAAACTGAAATAAAAAATTTGTTTAGAAAGTTTAACCTTAGGCCACTATTACCTGATACCAAAAAACAGACAAAGACACCATAAGAAAACAAACACAGACCAATATCTCTTAAGAACAGAGATGCAAACATACTCAGAATACCAACAAACCAAATCCAGCAACATATAAAGAGGGTTATACACCCTTTTTCTTGAGACCAGACTTTTGATGCAGGGCTGTATTCCATCACAACAGCCTCCACGAGTGAAAGTGTTACCTATAATAAAGTATTGAAAGGAATAAATCTTTCCAAATCAGGAACCATTCAAGGATGGGACATACTGTCAGCAATACTTGCAGACTCTTCATAGCTCTCTTTCCTGGTGAGTTTTCCCTTCCGCAGGCCAACATGCAGAGCAGAGGCCAGGCTGTGGGTTCCGAGGAAGTGAGGCCCATGGGCTGGCTTCATCTTCTTCCGAGGAAGACACTGACAGCCTTTTTCTCCTAAGCCCCTCATCTGCCCCAACCCACAACTAGCCCTGGTGTGCATGTTCTCTGTTTAAAGGGGAAGCAGAGCAGGAACAGTTTTTCATGTCTTTCTGCCCATGCCTCTGGCAGGCGTAACCATGGCCTCTCTGTTCTCTTCCCAGATTCAGCCCACCCTTGATCTTTCTTTTTCTTCTAGACTTCACACTTCCCAGAAGAACAGAATGATTATCAGCTACTCCTCCTCAGCTCTCAACTTCTCAGACTGTCTGAAATGCCCTCTCCCTCCACATTGCAAACCTCACTTTCTAAAGCAAAAAGTCCCTGGAGACAACAAAATCACCAATTTATACATATGTATAAGTACCTCTTCTTAATAATAACCTGGTATATAAGTAATAACTAAATAGAATTAATAATAATAATGATGATGATAACGTATAAACAACTGAATTTTTCAGTATCCAAACTAGCCTATTCTAACATGTACAATGAGAAAAATTGAGATTTTTGTGGCTATACCTCACTTATTGCCTCCAAAGCCACCTGTCACCAAGAAATCCCAGGAGTTCCAAGAAGGGATATTGTCTAACCAATCTGATAATGTCTGTACTATTTCCTGAGACTCGTTTCCTCAGCATCCTGTTTTACCACTCTTCTCCTAAGGAAAATCCCAGAAAGCTGAGGTAGACATGCTTTGTGAGAGGTGAGCTGACCTTGACTCAGTCCCAGGGCGACAAGGTGAGACTGAATAAACACCAAGCCTCCCTAAGGGTACCCAGGTGCTAGCGTTCAGTAGTGTGGGGAGCTGAGATAGAGTAACCACGGTCCCAAAAGCAGTCCACAGGTCCCACACCACAGTACAAGGTGACGGTGGTGTTCATTAGCTGTGTCTGTGGCAGCACTGACAGACCAGTCCCCACCCACTCATTCACCCTTTGTGGAGACGGTAAGGATTAATCACAGGATGTCAGCCAACATGTACTTGGAAGTGAATAATGCTGCATAGATGGCAGTATCAAAAAGCTTCCAAAAGTCTCTTAAAAAGACTCAACTGGTTGCATTTCCCATACCGGGAATGGAGGCAACAACTGTCCATCAAACAGAGGCGAGGGCATATTCACCTGGGACTGGGCTGGTTTCTACAAACATACCAATCTTCCAATCTTCCTAGAAGCTGACTGGCCAGAGTCCCTGCTGGATTCATAGGAGGACCCTGTGAAGTCGCTGCTTGAGCAAAGAGACAAATCCATTCAGAGAACAGGATATTTATAGCAGGAGGTAAAGCCAAGTTACCTGGGTGGTAGGGGGTGGTAGGGGGTGAGTAGGAAAGAGAGGAGAGATTTCTGAAATAAAATTCAATACCTCCTTTCAAATTTGGCATTCTTCTCTTTCCTCATTTAGGCAACAAGCACTGAGTGATCAGCCCTTACTTTGTGGCCTCAGTCCTATACTCTGGCCTCCACAGTACTTATATAGTTAGTATCACAATTTTTCCAGTGCACATCTTTTAATTTTATTTTTGTTTTTAATTTCATCTTAATCCATCTTCTTCCCACAAGTACTAATAATAGCTCATTTGCATAATTATTCATAGATTACAAACACTTCAGTGTATATAGTCTTAGGTGTGTTTTGCAACTATCTTGGTGGTCATTCAGTTCAGGTTGTTCTCGTCTGTGTATTATAGATACACAGACACACACACACACACACACAGATGTGTAGCTATATAATCTCACTCTGTGTGTTTCCAGTTCTGTACTAGGCATCGTAAATAACAAAGAAACTTTGAAGAGATTTTAATCTGCCCTGAAGAGTTCAGAGTCTAGGAGGATGAAGGGATATATGAACAGACAACCCTTTTCAG
Organism: Physeter macrocephalus; assembly: GCF_002837175.3. NCBI lineage: Eukaryota > Metazoa > Chordata > Mammalia > Artiodactyla > Physeteridae > Physeter > Physeter macrocephalus. Next base: position 41,775,065 of record NC_041225.1, read on the forward strand.
TTTGATAAGTGGTAGGAGCTTGTGGCGGAGGTAACAGTTGACACTTTCTAAGGGAAATGGGAAAGTCTCAGACCACAATCCTTCTAACATAGAATGTTCCACTTAGAAATATTCTGAAGAGCCAGAATGAAAGAGGTTGTGATATTTGAGCTGAGTCTGCAAGGAAGAATCAGGCACCATCCCCCACCCTCTCCAGCTAGTACTGAAAATTCCCCACTGCCTTAGGAAAGAAAGGCTTTACGTCTATGCAGATTCTGACCTGAGGTACTTTCTCTGCTTCTTGGCTATGATGGCTTTTATCCCCCAGAATATTTTAATCCTGAAAATATTAGAACTTCTTTTTATTGGTAGCATTTCCAAAAGGTGAGAAAACCAAAGCACAACATGTGTTTAAAGTATACGGAGACCGCTGTAAAAAAACCTTTTGGAGACCGCTATTATAAAAACCTTTTGAAAACACAAATAAAATATTTAGGACATGTGGACATATAACTCAGACTATCTAAAACAGGGACCAGCAAACTACTGCCCACAGGCCAAATGTGACTTGTAGTCTTCTTTTGTAAATGAAGTTTTATTGGAACACAGCCATGCTCATGGCTGACATACTGTCCATGGATGCTTTCCTGCTACATTTGCAGAGTTGAGTAGGAGCGACAGAGACCGTATGGCCTGCAGAACCAACACTATTTACTCTCTGGACCTTGTCAGAGAAAGTTTGCCAATTCCTGGTCTAAAGCACGGAAAAAAGATGAGGATATAAAACTCATTATGCTTTAGAGCAGGACTACTCAAAATGTGGTCTGTGCAAAGATGTCAGTTTGTGATTCAATAAACACAGAAACCAAGAGTAAATGTTTAGAAACTTCTATAGCAGTTTGACAGAGTAATTTCAATGTCTCTTGAGTCTAATAATTATTAAAATATTGGGCTTACATTTTACACTTTATTTTACTAGTTATCATTTTAAGTAGTGCCCTGCAATTTGTTATTATTTTTATCAGTGCATAAAGGAATGGAAATTTAAAGAGTTCTTCATGTTAGATAGTTCGAGTAGCCCTGCCCTAGAGCACAGGTGGCCAGATGTATCCAACCAAGGGGCCAGAATTCACCACCACAAAGGCTCATGGTGTGGTGTCTTTGCTTGCAAAATATGTGATCTGGGATATTTCAATCCTTCTGTCTTTTGGTAGCTTGAAAAGCATTTATTTCTGCATTTAGTCATCAATGCTTCATCATAACGTCAGTGAACCTCACCGCGACAATGGGTGCACTCTTCTTCAGCCAAGTTGCAAGAAGAAGCAAAGAAAAACACATGGACTCTGTCCTGACATTCACCTTGGATTTGCAGCCAAAGAGTTCTGTGGTCTACAGTGTGTGTGTGTGTATGTGTGTGCATGTGTGTGCGTGTGCGTGTGTGCGTGTGCGACTTGACCTTAAAAGAGAAAAATGGGGAAATAGGGTCTACGCATTTTAGAAATAATTTTAGAATTTCCAGTCACTGGCATCTATCAATGTACCTTTAAATTATGTTGGAATTCGCTTTTACACCAGTACATAGCAGTAGATATTAAACTGAAAAAAAATGATACTCTTTTCTCCTAGTTTAAAAAGAAAAAAAAAATCCTTATAAGATGTAAGGTATGAAATGTTGATTCTGTGAGCCTGAAAATTACTTATCAGACACTCAAAATTCCTTCAAGACCTCAGTAGCCATAAACTTTTTTTTCCTGTTGCTACTGATGATTTAAATGTTTTTGTACGTAGCACTGAATGACTTCATGACATCCGGTTGGACGATAACCCCCAAAGTGACAGCCAACTGCAAGAGGGATTTGTCTTCCAGGACTCTTGATCCCTTTGTAATATGCATACCTCACAGCCTAATCTGCCAGACTCTCTAATATGTGGTTGCCTGGATTCATTTCTGCACACCAAAGCCTTCTGTGGGGAGAAGGCCCTTGCTGGGTACTGCTGGTAAACAAATTAGAGAAACCCCATTATGTTGTATGAAAGGCCTAATGTTTTTCTCTTGCTGATTGTAATTAAGTTCATCTAAAGGTCAGCTGCGAAGGGCCCTCTGCTATCACAGCAGCCGTATATGGAGGAGCTTTGTCATATTTAATTCTGCAGCTTTTCTGTGGAAGGTTCATAAGAACTGGAACCCATCCAGCCCCAGAACTAGACTGCTTTGTGTCTGTGAACATTTACAGCGCATTATGTTCTTCAACTCCTATCACCCGCGGCAGAGCAGGAGAACGAAGGGGAGGAGGTGAGCTTTAGCTGCAAACACAGCTGCTTTTGAGGAAGCAATTCTCAATTAATCCTCTATTACGAATGGCTAGTTCTCCCTACTCCCATGTGATAAAGTCCCTTGTAAATTTAATATAATTTATATTATTAAAATTGTTTATAAGTGCCAAGTGTAAGTTAGCATTTGGCAAGTGCTTTTAATTCAGATGGTTCTACAACGCCACCAATTCAAATGCCCCATGCCATGATGCCACAAATCGCATGAAGAGCACCTTCAGGTTTGATTCAGGGCCCTCTGCATTTCTTTTTTTTGTTTGTTTTTTTGTTTTTTTGTGGTATGCGGGCCTCCCTCTGCTGTGGCCTCTCCCGTTGCGGGGCACAGGCTCCGGACGCGCAGGCTCAGTGGTGGCCATGGCTCACGGGCCCAGCCGCTCCGCGGCATGTGGGATCCTCCCAGACCGGGGCGCGAACCCGGTTCCCCTGCATCGGCAGGCGGACGCGCAACCACTGTGCCTCCAGGGAAGCCCCCCTCTGCATTTCTTGATCGAAGGTTCTTCAAGCCGAGATGAACAGCTCATGCTTGGGTCTTCACAAACTGTCCCCCTAAAAGCTGATATCTATCCCCTATCCTCATGTACTGTTAAGAGTCCTAACCAACTACAGAGATGATTCTAGGACCTGACTTGAATATGGAGATATCTGGGTGGCCTCATATAAATCTTTAAATCCTGTTTGTTTTTATTTACAATATTTAATCCTGGCTCACTGTTTCCACACTGCAATGTGAAGAAGTGCTGTTACTCAGTCTATAATTAGGTGACAATATAAGCATCCTAAGTGGAACACTTCTGAGGAGGAAAGGTAGTGCTGGGATAATGGGTAGAAATCAGGCTGTTCCAGGCAAACTAAAATCTATCATCACACTATGGTCCTCTTTCTAATGCCAACTGTTTGAGGAAACGAAGGTACTCAGATATGCCCCCAAAGGCCTACTAAGTCCAGAGTTTCTTCATTTTCTTTACTATCTCATCTTCCTTCTTAAACTTTTTTTTTTGAATTTTATTTTATTTATTTTTTTATACAGCAGGTTCTTATTAGTTATCCATTTTATACATATTAGTGTCTACATGTCAATCCCAATCTCCCAGTTCATCCCACCACCATCACCCCCACCACCACTTTCCCGCTTTGGTGTCTATACGTTTGTTCTCTACATCTGTGTCTCTATTTCTGCCCTGCATGGCCCAATTTTCTTCCTTTTTATGGCTGAGTAATAGTCCATTGTATGTATGTGCCTCATCTTCTTTATCCATTTATCTTTCGATGGGCATTTAGGTTGCTTCCATGACCTGACTATTGTAAATAATGCTGCAGTGAACATTGGGGTGCATGTGTCTTTTTGGATTATGGTTTTCTCTGGGTACGTGCCCAGTAGTGGGATTGCTGGGTCATATGGTAATTCTATTAAAAGCATAGAATCAGACTCTAAATATTAATTCTAACACAGAAAAAGTCAATTATCTAGAAAGTAATATGCAGAGTAACTCCTGGAAATTAGTATAAAGCTGTGAATAGTGACCTTATTCAAGAAAGGCTAAGAACATTTTAAAATAAGGGTACATATATATTTTTTCGCTGAGAATTAAGGTCATTCGTACAATGCCAAAGGCCTAGGTAGATTCACGAAGTGGTAGATGCATCAGTACATTGAACTGGGTGTTCTGTACTCTGGTAGCACAATAGTTTCCTATTGCATAAGACCCTATGTTAAGAAGGAAGTTGAATTTTGGGGTGACTTCCTGGATTAAACAGTGCATCAGTTCTAACCCAAGCTTTAGCCCTTCACGTTTATAAAGAGCACTTTTTTCAAACATGAGTTCCAAGACCCTGAAATCTATAAAAAGTCTAACTCAAAAAAGGTATATTCCATTTGTCCAAATGGCCTCAGTTATTGTTTTTAATGCTAACATCTTACACAACAACCATGGTACATTTGTCAAAACTATGAAATAAACTTTAGTGCATTACTACAAACTACAGACTTTATTTGGATTCTCAAATATAGTCTTTAGTTTCTTTTTATGTACTTTGGCTCTCCATTAAGCATTTGCTCTTAGAAGTATCTTGATCCCCACCAAAGTTATTTAAGCATTTCTCAAACACAGGGAGAAGCAGGCAGCAGTAACAAAATGGTTAATTTCCATAACAAGAGAATTGCTTTTTCCCACTGAAGACGGTTGGCATTGAGTATGTATGTGAGTATGGGGTGGGGATGGTATTTGTTTTCTCCCCTTCAACCAATTTCACAACTGAGTGAGCCTCAAGCTTATCTCTTGCCTCAGCAACTCAGAGAGACGCCCAGCACAGAGCTGTACCCAGCACTTGCTGATAATCTGAGTACTGCATGTAACAGTCCCCTGTGTGTTCCCAGGGGACTATCCACACGGAGTCAGGAGGCAGTGAAGCAGCGCATCTATTTCCAGATACAGCCATGCTTGTCTTTGGTCAATTTGTGCTCGCCACCCACCCCCCAATACTGCCCATTTCATCTTCTAAATCACTGTCTTGAGGCTTCCTTTACAGAAAGAGTGGAGCAGGCTTTCAAGTGGCTAATGCAAGCCAGAATTTGTGGCTGGAATCCTAGGTTAGCTGTGCCATCTCATACAGTGGCACTCGGCTCTTCGGAAGGCAGTGGCAACTGAAAGAACACAGAAGTCAAAGCTCCCCACAAAGCCTGAGTTTTGATCCAGGCTTGAACATGTCTTCACTGTGTGACCTTGGGAAATGGCTTAAATTCTCTCTGCCTCAGCTTCACCTGTTATACAGCAATGGCAATGCTGGCTTGTGGAGTTGTGAGGAGTAGTCAGATGGCGCATGCTCATGTCTGGGGGTAGTAGCGGCTCCACATGTATAACTTTTCCTCCTTAACCAGGTCCATCATCACAGAAAGAGAAGAAAGATGCTGAATTGACATTCAAAGTGGCAATGGACATTATTATTATTATTATTTTTTTTTTTTTTTTTTTTTTGCGCGCGGTACGCAGGCCTCTCACTGTTGTGGCCTCTCCCGTTGCGGAGCACAGGCTCCGGACGCGCAGGCTCAGTGGCGGCCATGGCTCACGGGCCTAGACGCTCCGTGGCATGTGGGATCCTCCCGGACCGGGGCACGAATCCATGTCCCCTGCATCGGCAGACGGACTCTCAACTACTGCGCCACCAGGGAAGCCCTATTTCATTTCTTATACTTATGCAGACTTTCTGAGAAAAAACAATTTGAATGACATACCAAATTTGTGCAACAGTTATTCAGTAATCTCAAACATGCATTTACCTGAGCTACTTCATCTCTAGAATTCCATTTAACAGACAGAAGCAATTTGGGTAGAATTTCAGGGATAGTTACACAATAGTGTCTGTGTGAAAAAGACAAAGCAAAACAAAAAAAACATTCTTACATATTATTCAAAAGGCCTAGATGTCTAAACTTGTGACTATGCAATCTTTAAGAAGTTCCAAACACTTTTAAAACTTACCATTACTAGCCTTCTTTAAAATCAAAACAAACCTGTGTTTAACACTATAGCTGCACATATATGTACATAGATACAGTTATAATGGCATTGAAGACTAAAGGAAAATCCAAATGGAGGAAAGGTACTTAGGGAAAATTATGAATTTATGTTAGCCCAGCAATGGACATTATTGACTCTTCTTTGACACCATCTCTTATTGAGGAATTCTGACATGCTAGACTTTCATGGCTGTTGGTTGCAATTCCTAAACTTATCCTTCAGCCAAAAGTTTCCAGTTCTAAGACCAACATATAGAAAATAATCACTGTCCAATAACTGAAGGGTTTCAATTTGGCTCCCATGCCCCAAGTATGACTATCTTTATGCCCAAACACAGAGAATTCCAGGGCTTTTGATCTTCAACTGAACTCTAGTTTTAACCTGGCTGTCATGACCTTGCATGAACTGAGCCAACCTTACATAGACAAACTTGACCTCCATTGCTTTTCAACGTGCATCCTGTCTCTTACCTGCTTGGTTTCTCTTCTGAACCTCCTTAATATAATAGATACTTTCCTTGTCTTTGGAAAGTTCTGTCCTGCTGCCTCTCCAGCTCAATTCTCTAATCCTTTCTGAGCTCTTCGCTATTTCATACCTCTCTCTGAATGCTCACTAGAGTTCAGTACTAAGTGCTACTTTGTGCTCCAACTATTTCTTGGGTCTCTACTTTGGTTCCCTAAAGGAAATGTAACCATCGCATATGCAAAGACTCAACCCCAAACATCCTTTACTACCCCACAGTCACATTTGCCACCCAAGGTATCTTTAATCAACACTTTGAAATTAATTGCTCTGGAGGCATTTCTTACACGAAATAAAATTTTGATAACTCTCTACGTGCAAAATCATTTCAGTGGATCACTGTGTCTTGTGATATTGGGTAGTTAGAGAAGGGCACCTTTATCACTTCTGGAGGGAATCAAATTTTAAACGTAACTTTGGCATCTCCAGTGGGAAAAGATAAAGAATATGAAAAATAGTTTGGAATTTCCTGGCTACCCCAAAAATAAAAATCAATCAGTAGCTGAGCTGTTCATTTCAAAATGTTGAAATTTAGGTCTCTGTTAGGCACGGAGGCAAAAACTAGACTATATGGGTATTTATAACCTTGGATAACTTGGTTCTAGAAAATTCTAACTAAATATATATAAATCTCACAGAATAATGCCTTTAAATTTCATGTTAATCAAAGTAATATCTATTTTGCCAAAATAATATGAAGAAGCCTATTATAATGGAATGGGCCTTATAATATTTATCAATTTTTCAGTGCTATTTTTTTAAGAAAAAATGTCATAAGACTAGAAATACCCTATAACAAACACTCATATTTCCAACCCTCTGAATTGGTGACTGTTTACACTTCATCATTTTAAAAAAAGTATTGTCATGTCTTTAATTTCAAGAACATCTATGGGATAGTTTCCTTTTTCCACTTACAGCCAGTTCCATTCCGTATGCTCTTTCTTAGAGTTAACAGGTATCATAGATTTAAAATGACCATTCTAGCCTTTATTATACACATAATACGGCATATTTTGTGTATGTGCTTAAACATTTTCAGTAAGTGGTATAGTGCCCTACTCATTTATCCATCTGAGCTTGCTTTTACCTCTCAGTATCATAATTTCTCTATGTGTTTGTGAGTTTCAGTCTGTTCTACACTATGCATAGACCACATTGTGTTTATCTGTTCATATTGAATGGGTATTTAAGTTATTTCCAGATTTGTTTATGAGTTTTTGCTACTCTAAATCATGCAGTAAGGGATGCACTTATCCAAAAATGGAAATTACTGAGACATGGAACATGTGCATTTTTAATGTTATTAGAGAGTACAAAATTACTTTCCAAAATGCTTGCAACAATTTACAGTCCCCAAAACAATATGTGAAAGTACCAATTTCCATTCCTAACACTTGCAATTGACAAAAATTTTATTGATTGAAAACTTGACGACTGAAGAACCGTCACTGTTGTTTTAATTTACAATCCTTGTTATTAGAGACGTTGAATGTCTTTCCATATGTGCCATTGCTATTTAGATTTCCTTTTCTGTGAATTGCCTGTTCATATTTTTACATTTTTACACAGAGTGGGATATCTTTTTTAGTTAATTTTTATCACTTTATATATTATAAATTCTGAAATAATTCTAATCTGTGATGCATATTAATTAGGATATAGGTTAAGGTGTTACAGCAAGTTGGCACTAAAATCTTGTGGCTCAAACAAGATAGATATTTAATTATCTCTAATATAAAAGTCTAGATTGGTAGGACAAGGCTGGTACCATATCTTTGTATTGTAAGAGATCCAAGCTATTTCGTTCTGGCTTATCTGTAGTCCTTAAAACCTCCATCTCACAGTTCATGATGACCCATCCAGTTCCTACCATCATAAAAGCACGTAGCTGGTAAGAAGGTAGAAATTGTAAGGGGAGGACCTATCCCTTCTTCTTAAGGACATGACTTTGTCACCCACAGCACTTGCTTTCATTTTGCATTGGACAAAGTTTAGTCATGTGGCTTTGGTTATCTGCAGGGGAGTTTGCGAAATACAGTTCTCAGCTGCATGCCAGTGTGCACAGCTGAAATTCTAATGCCATGGAAAGGAAGAGATATTGGCTTTGGTGTAACAAACCATGGCGTTGTCACAATTCACCTATCTGGAGATCAGAATTTTCAAATGAACCCTTATTCCCAAAGTGAGACAAGCTCACTTCTTCCCCAAGAAAAACAATACAGAGCCCCACCTAATAACTATGTCTATTTACTAGGGTTCCAATTCCAGGGTTCCTAAGTGATATATGAACTTCTCCATTAAACTTAGATAAGATGATATCTCTTATCACTGCCTTAGTTTTGGATTTTAACTCTTGAATCCCCAAATGAATTAGAGACAGTTCTCAGGCAGAGAAAGTATCCCTTTGTAGAGTTTATTCATTTCCATCTCTGCTTGCAAACTCACTAAGTATAAGTAGAGTTTATCTTTCTCATAAAAGTTTCCTAAAATTGCCAAGAATAAGACAGTTAACATCCATATTGTGAGTTTTTCTGAAAAGTTTTAATAATTTTGAAGGTTCATGGGTCAATGACGTTTTCTAAATCATTGCAGGCATGAGTTTTGCATGTCCGTGCCAGCATAGCAAAGGTTACTGCGATGGTCTCTGAGGTGGCAACTTGGCTGGACTACAGCTCCCAGTTGTCACATACCAATATTGGTACTGCCGGGGAGGTATTTTGTAGATATGATTAAAGTTCATTATTAGCTGACTTTAAAATAAATCTGAGTTGGCCTGATTCAGTCAGTTGAAAAAACTTAAAAGTAGAGCTGAGGTTTCCTTGAAGAAGAAATTCCTCCTGTGGACACTAGTTTTAGCCCATGCCTAAGAGTTCCAGCCTGTCCTTCTTTTTTTTTTTTTTTTTTTTTTTTTTTGCGTTATGCGGGCCTCTCACTGTTGTGGCCTCTCCCTTTGCAGAGCACAGGCCCCGGACGCGCAGGCTCAGCGGCCATGGCTCACGGGCCCAGCCGCTCTAAGACATAGACTTCCACTTGACTTTGAACAACAGGACTTCTGCCATGGTTTACAAATATGGTGTGCCAAGTCTCGAGTAAGAAAAGAAACTAGAGTCCTGAGATTCTACCCACTTCTGAAAAAATCCTTAATCTAGAAGGATCTGATCCTGCTCCCCACATTCCCTAACCACTAAGTGATTCTTATAGTAAATAGATTAATCTTCCATTCCATTCCTGAGTAAGCCTGGCTGACTCAGAATGTTAGCATCTTTCATTGAAGCTGCCACTACCATGTCTGACTTTGAAGATTAGACTTCTCACAGAAAATTGTAAGAACTGAATTATACCTGAAACCACTGTGCCTGTAGAACAGTGTATATGTTGAATAATGCTATATTGAATTGTTTGGCTATCTTTGAGGAACTAGTTTCTAGGTAGGTTAGATTCCTTCGACCCAGATATATTAGCTCTGGCTTTCTTCATTACCTCTGCTTCCAAAAAACAATGACTTAGAAATTTGACATCATCTTCCTAGACATGCATAAATTATATTAAAATAGTTATTTTAAAACATAAGGGTATGGCTTCCCTAGTGGCGCAGTGGTTGCGCGTCCGCCTGCCGATGCAGGGGAACCGGGTTCGCGCCCCGGTCTGGGAGGATCCCACATGCCGCGGAGCGGCTGGGCCCGTGAGCCATGGCCGCTGAGCCTGCGCGTCCGGAGCCTGTGCTCGGCAACGGGAGAGGCCACAACAGAGGGAGGTCCGCATACCACAAAAACAAACAAACAAACAAAAAAAAAGTACTTCTTGGGCTTCCCTGGTGGTGCAGTGGTTAAGAATCTGCCTGCCAATGCAGGGGACATGGGTTCTAGCCCTGTTCTGGGAAGATCCCACATGCCACTGAGCAACTAAGCCCATGCACCACAGCTACTGAGCCCACATGCCACAACTACTGAAGCCTGCGTGCCTAGAGCCCATGCTCCACAGCAAGAGAAGCCACCACAATGAGAGGCCCATACACCGCAATGAAGAGTAGCCCCTGCTCGCCACAACTAGAGAAAGCCCACTGACGCAATGAAGACCTAACGCAGCCAAAATAAATAAATAATTAAGTAATAAAAAGTACTTCTTTATTCTTCTACCATATCAGAGTTAAGTATTATATTTATTCTTGTTGTTTGTTTTTAAAAATTCTAACATATGTTTCGTATCTTTAACACATTTTCTAAATGTGATCAGTGTTTTATCTTCCTCCAAGAATAAGGCTTTAGAATCTTTTAACTTCTCTCATTCTAACTATCCTCTTCCCCATCTTCCATGCAATATTGTTAAAATTTCCATTCTGGCTCACTTTAAAGTAAAATAATTCATGCTGTTATCATCATAATGTACGATTAATTTGCAATGAGATTTCCAATAAATTTATCAATTTACTTTATAAATATTTTTGTATTTTACTTATTAAATTTGAAGTTACTTTTATTTTTTCCATTTCAGTCTCTATTTAGTGCGTCTTAATTTTTCTAAGCTTGATAATGTCTTTATACAGTCCTCAACCTCGACTACTAATTTAAATGTGTATAGACAATTATTCCTTCAACCCTTTGGAGCTATTGCATCCTTATCTTCGAATAGATATTATTGGTGATGAGAAATTTGCTGTTATTCTGATCATCCTTCATATAAATGACAATGTGACTAGAGTCAGCACCCTAGAGGGATGGTACCCTTTTAGTCACAGCATACTGGAAAGGTGCAAGATTTAATCCCTATTTACACATAGGAAACTGGGTTCTTGTTTCCTTCTGAGTATGAGATACATTTGGCATCTGTCGCTCAGTTGGCATTGCAAGTTGGACCAGATCATTTATATGTAGTCCAGACTTTCCATAGGTCCTTTGACTCTGGGTTTTTCTCTTTGTGTTACTCATAAATTGTGCTCATGACTTTGAGTACAGACATTTATCTATATATCTATTTAAAATTGTGAAACATACTTTGTACATCATGTCTATGTATTTTGAATGGAGGGTTAGATTTTGCATTGCTTACAATTTCATTTTGTAATTTCACCTTTTTTTTAAAGGCAAAATTCCTGGGCCATTATTATTTTAATGCGTATTATTTCCTAGTTATAAATGTAATGGGTGTTAGCTATAAAAATTAAAACATTACCGAATTACATTTTCTTAACATTTTTCCTAGAAAGTGAGGCACTTTTAATGACTTTAAAATGTAGAGCTGAGATGCCAGCAGAGCTCTTTCAACCAAAGAATGCAAAGACATTTAAAAAGCAGTTGTATATTAACAATTTTCTCCAATTCTTTTAATCAATCTGAGCACATTTTGAGTTTCTTCTGATGGTCACTGATGCCTTATATTCCATTATTCAGGCCAACTTTGTAACAATATTGACTGACAAATTACACATTTTGATATGTTATTAATATTTACAGAGCACCCATCCCAGGTTTATCACTGATGTCACCTTGAGTGGAAGAATGATGCTTAAACATTATTTAAATTTATGGCAACAAGCAAAGGCAATTATTATTATTTTTTTATTTTAGAAATTGATTCAAAGAGTTCATTTCAAATAGCTATCGCATAGAATATTTATAAAACTGGGTTGCTGTCAACTTTTCGATAAAGAAAGGGCGTTTAAGAAAGCTAATAATTACAACCACAGATAAAGCAGGAGCCCTACGAAAATGTACTACTTAGCCTCATCTTGCTCTTCTGGAAATAAATTTGTATTCCCAAGAGTCTTAGAAGACGGAGAGGGGCACATTGCTTTGAAAGTTGTCCCAAACCTGGGAACACAGTGAGGGTGGTGGGCCCTGTTGGCAGAAAGAAAAGGAGGAGCCAGAACTTCCCACTGGCCTGGGGCAGGTGTAGTCCAGCTGCTGCCCTGCTCTTCACAATGAACCTATCCTGACAGGAAAAGAAAAACAGAGCATGGGCCCTTTTTGTTCTTTCTTCTGAAAAGAGCAACATATATAACCAGCCTGTTCTAGTTGAACATCATGACATTTTAGTGGAGAAATGCATATGTGATTTATAATATTTAGTGAGGTCAGAAACAAGCCAGAGCTCTTTTCGGGGGAGAAGCTGAGAAGCTAAGTTTCAGACAAGAATTGAAGTCACAGTCTGATTTAAGTCAGGGTTGAAGAAGGTAGCCCACTGTTCTAAATTCTCCAATCAACCTCCCTTGAGGTTCAAGCAACCGGAAAAAACTATTCTCTCTTTTCAGTCACTTTGGTGCCACTTTGTAATAGTTCAGCTTCCATAAGCCAACACTCAGGACTCCAGGCACTCACAGTTAATTCAATGTTTGAACATCACATCCTCATCCCACCTCCCCTCCCTCAGACCTCCCTCCTGGTGAGCAGAAGTGCTTAGAAGACTCTTTACATCATAGCCCCAGGTTGGCATCATAAGTAACATAAGAACATGACTTTGAAATCCCTCCTTATTTCCACTAACTAGCGGTCCCATGTTTTCTTTTAAAATTTTCTATTAATTTCTATTTATTTATTTTTTAACATCTTTATTGGAGTATAATTGCTTTACAATGGTGTGTTAGTTTCTGCTTTATAACAAAGTGAATCAGCTCTACATATACACATATCCCCATATCTCCTCCCTCTTACATCTCCCTCCCTCCCACCCTCCCTATCCCACCCCTCTAGGTGGTCACAAAGCACCGAG
>NC_041225.1:41788543-41788801 GCF_002837175.3 Physeter macrocephalus
GGAAACTCCGTACTGTTCTCCATAGTGGCTGTATCAATTTACATTCCCACCAACAGTGCAAGAGGGCTCCCTTTTCTCCACACCCTCTCCAGCATTTATTGTTTGAAGAGTTTTTGATGATGGCCATTCTGACTGGTGCGAGATGATATCTCACTGTAGTTCTGATTTGCATTTCTCTAATGATTAATGATGTTGAGCATTCTTTCATGTGTTTGTTGGCAATCTGTATATCTTCTTTGGAGAAATGTCTATTTTCTA
>NC_041225.1:41789049-41789653 GCF_002837175.3 Physeter macrocephalus
ATCCCACATGCCGCGGAGCGGCTGGGCCCGTGAGCCATGGCCGCTGAGCCTGCGCGTCCGGAGCCTGTGCTCCGCAACGGGAGAGGCCGCAGCAGAGGGAGGCCCGCATACCACAAACAAAAAAAACAAAAAACCATATGATCATCTCAATAGGTGCAGAGAAAGCTTCCGACAAAATTCAACACCAATTTATGATAAAAACTCTCCAGAAAGTAGGCGTATAAGGAACATACCTCCATATGATAAAGGCCATATATGACAAACCCACAGCCAACATCATCCTCAATTGCAAAAACCCGACACTATTTCCACTAAGATCAGGAACAAGACAAGGTTGCCCACTCTCACCACTATTATTCAACATAGTTATGGAAGTTTTACCCACAGCAATCAGAGAAGAAAAAGAAATAAAAGGAACCCAAATTGGAAAAGAAGAAGTAAAGCTGTCACTGTTTGCAGATGACATGATACTATACATAGGGAATCCTAAAGATGCTACCAAAATACTACTAGAGCTAATCAGTGAATTTGGTAAAGTAGCAGGATACAAAATTAATGCACAGAAATCTCTTGCATTCCTATACACTAATGATGAAAAATCTGA
>NC_041225.1:41790048-41819915 GCF_002837175.3 Physeter macrocephalus
GACTTCAGACTATATTACAAGGCTACAGTAATCAAGACAGTATGGTACTGGCACAAAAACAGAAATATAGATCAGTGGAACAGGATAGAAAGCCCAGAGATAAACCCACACACATATGGTCACCTTTTCTTTGATAAAGGAGGGAAGGATATACAGTGGAGAAAAGACAGCCTCTTCAATAAGTGGTGCTGGGAAAACTGGACAGCTACATGTAAAAGTATGAAATTAGAACACTCCCTAACACCACACACAAGAATAAACTCAAAATGGGTTAAAGACCTACATGTAAGGCCAGACACTATCAAACTCTTCGAGGAAAACATAGGCAGAACACTCTATGACATAAATCACAGCAAGATCCTTTTTGACCCATCTCCTAGAGAAATGGAAATAAAAACAAAAATAAACAAATGGGACCTAATGAAACTTAAAAGCTTTTGCACAGCAAAGGAAACCATAAACAAGACAAAAAGACAACCCTCAGAATGGGAGAAAATATTTGCAAATGAAGCAGCTGACAAAGGATTAATCTCCAAAATTTATAAGCAGCTCATGCAGCTCAATATCAAAAAAACAAACAACCTAATCCAAAAATGGGCAGAAGACATAAATAGCCATTAATGTTTAAACTATAACTTTTGTTATATACTGCCCAGCATTTGTATATGTTTACATTTGGACCCAGACGGGTGGGGTTGAGGTTTGCAATGATTTCAGTCCTGTTATAAGAAATCTACTTTTACTCTGATAATTAATGTCCATTTAGGTAAATTAATAACTATATTTTTTATATCTGGAATTTCTAATTAGTTATTTGCCATGTTGTTTTTCTTATTTTAAAGAATTTATCTCTTTAAACTTTGTCATCATAATTGTTTGGAAGATTATTAAAGATTATTAAAGATAATTTAAGCATTTATAATACTTGGTGTATTAGTCAGCTCGAGTGGCCATAATAAAATACTGCAAACTGGGTGGCCTAAACAATAGAACTAATTTTCACACAGTTCTGGAGGCTAGAAATCTAAGATAAGCGTGCCAGCAGGGTTGGTTTCTGGTGAGACCTCTCTTCCTGGCTTGCAGACAGCCTCCTTCTTGCCGTATATTCACATGGCCTTTCTTCTGTGTGCATATGGAGTAAGGGAGAGAAAGAGATCTCTGTTGTCTCTTCCTCTTCTTATGAGGACACCTGTCCTATTGGATTAGGGCCGCATTCTTATGACCTTATTTAACATTATTTATCTCTTTAAAGGCCTTATTTCTAAATACAGTCATATTGGGGTTAGCGCTCCAATGTATACGTTTGGTGGGGACACAATTCAGTTCATAACGAAGTTCAAAAATTTTGCTTTGTTCAGCTTGCTGACTTGTCTGTATGGTGACTGATTTCCCCAAGACAAAATATAAATTAAAATTTTTAAAATGTGAAAAAACTTTAAAACATGATTACTATGTTCAAAGAGATAAAAGAAAAAAGGATCAAAAGTCAATAGCTGAATAAAATTTCCAAAATTGAAAAATATAATTACTAAATTAACGAAACGCACATTTGTCATTTTTGGCAGAGAACTCATCTTCAGTACTATTCCACATCCACCACATGTGCTCCAGATGATGAAGGAATCCCTACAGGGCAATTTTGCACTATACTTTTCACGGTTCTTAGTGTTGTAGCCATTCTGGATGTGGTTTATTTCTGCATAATTTCTTGTCCAAGATTTCTACAAGATATATGTATTTTGATTTGGGACCACAGGATCTGAAATTTAGATCCCAGTGAGAGGTCTAGGGAATCTGACAAAGACTGATAGATGTATATATATAAACAAGTACATTAGATTATCTATAAATATTATTAAATATTATATAATATTTCCCCAATCACTTTCTCAAACATGCTCAAGGGACAGTCTTTTTAAAATATGTATATACATTTAACACATGTATTGATATATATGTTTCTTTAAGAAATCTTGCTAAATTCCATAATTCTAATGAAGACGTTCCATGTTATTCAGTTTTCCTGCTGCCATAAAAACAGCAACAACATCAACAAAATAGCAGTGGTAGGGAGGGGAGCTTTGCAATGTGTTTATTAGGATATGATGACAATGTTCTGTATGAAATGCATCTGTTGTGTGACTGGTTGCTCAGCTGATTTATTTAACTGATTATACACACTTGTGAAAGCTTTAAATCACATGGGTCTATTGTTTTCATTTGATTAAATCTTAACTTTGTGGTCCTTTCTCAACGCCAATATCAGTAAGGCTCGCAGTACGGGCTGGGAGAAATGCAAATGAACATATCCGAGGTTGTTAATGTGCGACAGACACTGGAGTACGTGCTTAAATCTCTTGATTCATTTTATATTTATAGGAAGTAATTTGAGGTACATATAATTTTATTTTACAAATATCACAAATCAGGACATTGAGTCTCAGAGAAATAGACCACACTAAGTCATCCAGCTACCAGTACAAGAACAGCATTTGAGATTTCAGGAAAGGGAGAGATCAAGATGGCAGAATAGGAAGTCCCTGAGCTCACCACCCTCCACCAACACACCAAAACTAAAACTAAATATTCAGCAACTCTTGATGAGAATGACCTTAAGACCAGCAGAATGGCTTCTCTGCAACCAAGGTTATAAAAAAGAGAACTATATGGGATCTGGGAAGAGGGAAAGAAAAGCAATCACGTTGGGACCCACACCCCTAACAGGTGAACCAGAAGAGAAGTGGGATATCACAGGCTCAGGTATGCTCCTTAAGAGCAAGGGGTTCAAGCCCCATATTAGGCACTTCAGCCCTGGGTTCTGGTGCCAGGAAGATGAGTCCCCTTGGCTAGATTGAAAATCAGTTGGGATTACCAGAGGACTATAAGAAATCAAGACTCTGCTCTTGAACAGAGCATACATAGATTTGCTTTCCCCCAGTCATAATGCAGAGGCAGAAGAGTGAAAACCTGCTGCTCTGGCTGGCCTGCCAGGACTGCCTTAGCATGCCCTCCAGCCTGCACTGGGCTCCTGCTCCAGCCCCTCTGGCTCCAGCACTGCTCCCTGCCAAGGTAGAGACTCCCATCTTGTGCACCAGGGTGAAACACAGCCAGCTCAGAAGTGCAGCTTCAGCCCCTCAGGCCCTGACACTGCCCCCAGCCAAGGTGGAGACCACCATTGCATGGACTAGGGAGGAAAGGAACCAACTTAGAACTGCTGCTCCAGTGCCTTGGGCCCAGCCCTGCCCCCAACCAAGGCTGAGACTGTCATCACTCCAGGGAGAAGCCTAACTCCCTCAGTGGTCCTGCTCCAGCTCCTCAGGCCCCAACCCCACCCCCCAACAGGGCAGCCATTGAGCCTGGGAGGCGCTCCTGCTCACACCAGGCTCTACTCTAGCCCCTTTGACTCCAGCTCTACCTCCCACCAATGCAGCAGCTGCCAGCACATTTTGGAAGAAGATGCAGCTCATGCTCACTTCAGACAAAGATCTCCCACCAAAGCCACTGGGCACACACAGACTGCATAGAGATTCTCCCACACATGGATACATGTTCGAGACCAGTTACCAGGAAAGGTAACTGTTTTGCCTAATTTCATAGCCACTTCTAGCCCCTGGGGGAAAAAAAAAAGAAAACTTAATGAAATGGAGAGAAATAATTTACATAATAAAGAGTTCAAAGAAATAGTAATAAAAATGCTCACTGAAATTGGGAAAAGAATAGAGAAACACAGTGAGAACTTCAACAAAGAACTAGAAAATATAAAAAAGAATAATCAGAGCTGAAGAATAAAAAAACTGAAATAAAAATACACTAGAAGGGATTAACAGCAGATTGGATGATACAGAAGAATGCATAAGCAACATGAAAGACAGAATAGTGGAAATCACCCAATCAGAACAGCAAAAAGAAAACATTTTTTTTGTAAAATGGGGATAGTTTAAGGTACCTCTGAAACAACATCAAGTATACTAACATTCTCACTTTAGGGGTCCTGAAAAAACAAAAGAGAGGGAGAAAGGTGTAGAAAATATATTTAATGAAATTATGACTGAAAACTTTCCTAACCTGAGGATAGAAACAGATATCCAGATCCAAGAAGTACAGAGTCCTAAATAAGATGAATTGAAAGAGACCCACACCAAGACATATCATAATTAAAATGGCAAAATTTAAAGATAGAAAAATTTAAAGGCAGTGAGAGAAAAATAGTTACATACAGGGAACATCCCCCCACCCCCATAAGGCTATCAGCTGGTTTTTCAGCAGAAAGTTTGCAAGCCAAAAGGGAGTGGCGGGATGTATTTAAGGTGCTAAAAAGAAAAAGGATACAGCCAAGGATATTCTACCTATCAAGATTATCATTCAAAACTGAAGGAGATCTAGAGTTTCCCAGACAAGCAAAAACTAGAAGTGTTAATCACCAATAAACTGGCCTTACAAGAAATGTTAAAGGGTCTTCTTTAAGCAAAAAGACTTTTCTAAAGGCTATAACAGGAAATAAGAACATATGTGAAGGGAAAATTTTCACTGGTAAAGGTAAATATACAGTAAAGGCAGTGGATAAACCACTTAAATAAGCTAGTTCAAAAAATTATAAAATCAAGTATACTTATAATAAATAGTTAAGGGATAGGTACAAAGATCTAAAATATGATATAAAAAACATAAAACATGAGGAGGCATAAAAATGTAGAGCTTAAGAATGTGTTTGAACTTAATAAATATCAGTTTAAAACAAGTAGATATAGGTCTCTATATATAAACCTCATGGTAACCACAAATAAAAAATCTAAAAGAGATACAGAAAAAACAAAGAGAAATGAATATAAGTACATACCTATCAATAACCACTTTAAATTTGTATGGACTAAATGCTCCAATCAAAAGACATAGGGTGGCTGATTGGATAAAAAAAAACAAGACCTATATGTATTCCACCTACAGGAGACTCTCTTCAAAGCTAAAGACACATACAGACTGAATGTAAAAGGATGAAAAAGCTATTCCATGCAATTGGGAAGAAAAAGACAGCTTTGGTAGTAATACTCATATAAGACAAAGTAGAATTTCAAACAAAGTCTATAACAAAAGATAAAGAAGGGCTTTATATAATGATAAAGGGGCCAATGCAAGAAGAGGATATAACATTTGTAAACATATATGCACCTAGTACAGAAGCCACTAAATATTTCAAACAAGTATTAACAGACATAAAGGGAGAGACAGACAGTAATACAATCATAGTAGGGAATGTTAACACCACAGTTACATCAATGGGCAGATCATCCAGACAAAAAATCAAGAAGGAAGCAGTGGCCTTAAATGACACATTACACCAGATGTCCTTAATCAAGATCTACAGGACAGTCCATCCAAAGAGCACATTACACATTCTTTTCAAGTACACATGGAACCTTCTCCAGGATAGATCACAGGCTCAGCCACAAAACAAGTGTCAATAAATTTAAGATGACTGAAATTATATCCAGCATTTTTTCTGACCATAATTGTTTGAAACTAGAAATCAATTACAAGAATAAATGTGGAAAAAACACTAACATGTGGAGACTAAAAACATGCTACTAAAAAAACAATGGGCTGATGAAGAAATCAAAGAATAAATCAGAAACTAGCTTAAAACAAATGCAAATAGAAACACAGCTTTCCAAAATCTATGAGATGTAGCAAAAGCAGTTCTAAGAGGGAAGTTTGTAGCAATACAGGCTTACTTCAAGAAACAAGAAAAATCTCAAATAAACAATATAAAGGTACATCTAAAGGGATTATAAAAACAAAGCCTAAAGTCAAGAGAAGAAAGGAAACAATAAATATCAGAGTGGAAATAAATAAAATAGAGACCCCCAAAATAGAAAAGTTAAATAAAACAAAGGGCTGATTTTTAAAAAATATGAACAAAATTGATAAACTGTTAGCCAGAGTCACTAAGAACAAAAAGAGAGAGGGCCCAAGTAAACAAACTTAGAAATGAAAGAACAGAAGTTATAACCAATATCACAGAAAAACAATGAACAGTTATAGGCCAGCAAATTGGACAACCTAGAAGAAATTAATGAATTTCTAGAAACATCCAATCTTCCAGGCTGAATTAAGAAGAAATAGGAAATCAGAGCAGACCAAATACTAGTATTGAAATTGAATCAATAATCAAAAGGCTCCCAACAAACAAAAGTACAGGACCAGACAGCTTCACAGGGAAATAATAGCAAACATTTATAGAAGTTTAACACTTATTCTTCTCAAATTATTCCAAAAACATGAAGAGGAGAGAACAATTCCAAATTCATTCTATGGGGTCAGCGTCATCCTGATACCAAAACCAGGCAAAGACACTATACAAAAAGAAAACTACAGGCCACTATCCTTAATGAACATAGATGCAAAAATCCTCAACAAAACATTAGCATTCTAAATTCAACAACACATAAAAAGGATCATACATCATGACACTCAAGTAGGATTTATTCAAGAGATGAAAGGATGGTTCACTATCTGTAAATTAATCAATGTGATATACCACATTAACAAGTTGAAAAATAAAAATTACTTGATCATCTCAATAGATGCAGAAAAAGCTTTTGACAAAATTAGACATCCATTTATGATAAAAACTCTCAGCAAAGTGGGTATAGAAGGAAAATATCTCAACATAATACAAGCCCTTATGACAAACCCACAGCTAACATCATACTCAATGGTGAACGAAGAATGACTGTCTTCTAAGTTCAGAAAAAAGACAGGGATGCCCACTCTCACCACTTCTATTTAATATAGTATTGGTAGTCTTAATCATAGCAATGAGATAAGAAAAAGAAATTAAAGCTTCCAAATTGGAAGGGAAGAAGTAAAACTGTCACTTTTTTGCTGAAGGCATGACACTATATATAGAAAACCCTAAAATCTCCACCAAAAAACAATTAGAACTAATAAATGAATTTAGTAAAGTTGAAGGACACAAGAAAAATATACAGAAATATTTTGCATTTCTATATACTAGTTTCTATTAGAAACAGAAATCACAAAAATCCCATTTATAACCACATCAAAATGAATAAAATATCCAAGAATACATCAACAAAGGAGGTGAAAGACCTGTACTTTAAAAACTATAAGACATTGAAGAAGAAATTGAAGATGATACAAATAAATGGAAAGATCCCATGTTCATGGATTGGAAGAATTAGTACTATTAAAATGTCCATACACCCAAAGCAATCTACATATTTAATTAATCCCTATCAAAATATGCACAATATTTTTCACAGAACTAGAACAAATAATCCTAAAATTTGTATGGAACCACAAAAGACCTTGAATAGTCAAAGCAATCTTGAGAAAAAAGAACAAAGCTTGGAGGTATCACACTCCTGACTTCAGACTACACTACAAAACTAAAGTAATCAAAACAGTATGGCACTGGCACAAAAACAGACACATAGATCAGCGGAACAGAATAGAGAGTCGAAATAAACCCACACATACATGGTCAAGTGATTTGTGACAAAGGAGGAACAATACACAATAGAGAAAAGACAAACTCTTCAATGAATGGCATTGATAAAAGTTGATAATAACATGTAAAAAGAATGAATTAGAATATTTTCTCACACTGTGTACAAAAACAAACTCAAAATGAACTGGAAACTATAAAACTCCTAGAAGAAAGCCTAGGCAGTATGTTCTTTGACATTGGTCTTAGCAATATTTCTTTTGGCTCTGTCTCCACAGACAAGGGAAACAAGCAAAAATAAACAAATAGGACCCAATCAATCTTAAGACCTTTTGCACAGTGAATAAAACCTACAAAATGAAAAGGCAACCTACTGAATGGGAGAAGGTATTTGCAAATGATATGTCTGATAAGGTGTTAAAATCCAAAATATATAAGGCACTCATACAACTCAATATCATGAAAACATACAACCTAATTTAAAAATGGGCAGAGGACCTGAATATGCATTTTTCCAATAAGAAATACAGATGGCCAACAGGCACATGAAAAGATACTCAACATCACTAATCATCAGGGAAATGCAAATCAAAACCACACTGAAATATCACCTCATACCTGTCAAAATGGCTACCAACAAAAAGACAAGAAATAACAACCATCAGTGAGGGTGTGGAGAAAAGCGAACCATATAACACTGTTGGTGGTAACGTCAATTGGTACAGCCACTGTGGAAAACAGTATGGAGGTTCCTTAAAGAATTAAAAATAGAACTACCATACGATCCAGCAATTTCACTCCTGAGTATTTATAACGAGAACACGAATTTGAAAAGATATATGCACCCCAATTTTCATGGCAGCATTATTTACAATAGCCAAGATATGGAAGCAATCTAAGTGTCCATCAACAGATGAATGGCTAAAGAAGATGTAGCATTTGTGTGTATACACACACACAATGGAATATTACTCAGACACAAAAATAATAAAATCTTGCCATTTGTGACAACATGGATGGACCTAGAGGATATTATGCTTAGTGAAATAAGTCAGACTGAGAAAGACAAATACTGTATTTTCACTTATATGTAGAATCTAAAACATAAAACAAATGAACAAATATAACAAAACAGAAATAGACTCACAGATACAGAGAACAGACTGTTTTGCCAGAAGGGAGAGGCATGGTGGGAGGGGCAAAATAAATGAGGGGAACTAAGAGTTACAAACTACTAGGTATAAAATAGATACATTATAAGGATATAATGTACAGCCCAGGAAATATAGCCAATATTTCATAACTTTATACGGAATATAATCTATAAAAATATCTAATTTCTATGTTGAATTCCTGAAACGAATATAATATTAAGCCAGCTATACTTCAGCTAAAAAAAAGAACACTATTTGAATCTCAGCCTTTATTCCAAAATACATACTTTCTACAGAAAATCCTTTTGTCTTAGAATGTAAAACTCTATTAAAACATGACTTTAATAATATCATGCAATTCAACATACATCCCTGTAATTTAGTCACACTTTGCAAATATAATCTTTTATCCAAACCTTTTTATTTTTTTTCAGTAGCTACTAGCAATAGTTACTCATTTTGAGTAACGAGAAAAGAGAAAATGATGGAGGAGAAACTCTTTTGTTTTCAATCTGGGAAAGAAATGTGTAGGTCAAGTTTTGCGAGTGGCTGCATCTTGGGATTGTATTAGTTCAAGTGGTACAAGAAAAGACCACATACATGCTGAATGCAAGGGAAATTATTGCAAAATATATCAATTTGATGTACTTAAAAATTTATCCTCTGCCTTGGATCCACAAAGAAAATTGGAAATAACATAATCATCTATACTATTAACTGTGAAATCAGACCCCAAACTCACTTTCATTTAGCCTTGTCATGTCCATGGCAAGAGGTTCTCCCTCAGAAAAGCCTCCATAAACCAAGTTGAGATCATGATTCCTAATGTCCCATAGCATTTTTAGTTTAGCTTAGGTGTTTCCATTTGAAGGAGCAACATCTTTAGAGCCAAGAATGTACCCTGCATTGCATATGCACATAGCTTCAGAAAGCTCAGACTGCTAGTTGTGATGACTACTCTCCCCAGATTTTTCAAAGTAGTTCCAATTTCAAATGTTATGTTCCAGTGTCATTTTATAAGCTTAATTAAGCATATTTCTCATGATTATAGGTCTTTATTAAAAATCAAACATATCCAAGTACTGGCATACCTCAGAAATGCTGTGGGTTCGATTCTAGACCACCACAATAAACCAAATATTACAATAAAGAAAGTCACACAAATTCTTCCCTTTCCTAGTGCATATAAAAGTTATGTTTACACTATACTGTAGTCTATTAAGTGTGCAATGGCACCATGTCTAAAAACACCAGTGTAGGGCTTCCCTGGTGGTGCAGTGGTTGGGAGTCCGCCTGCTGATGCAGGGGACACGGGTTCGTGCCCCGGTCCGGGAAGATCCCACGTGCCGCGGAGCGACTAGGCCCGTGAGCCATGGCCGCTGAGCCTGCGCGTCTGGAGCCTGTGCTCCGCAACGGGAGAGGCCACAGCAATGAGAGGTCCGCGTACCGCAAAAAGAAAAGAACAAACAAACAAAAAAAAACCCCACCAGTGTATATACTTTAATTTAAAAATGCTTTATTGCTAAAAAATGCTAACCATCAACTGAGTTCAGTGAGTCACAGTAGTAACATCAAAGATCACTGATCACCAGAGCAAATATAGCAATAATGAAAACGTTTGAAATATTGTGAAAATTAGCAGTGTGAGACATAGACATGAAAAAGCAAATGCTATTGGTAAAATGGCACCAATAGACTTGCTTGATGCAGGGTTGCTACAAACCTTCAATTTGTAAAAAATGCAGTATCTTTGAAGCACAATAAAGTGAAGCACAATAAAACCAGGTATACCTGCATATCGTCTTAACGAATATTAACGAAGGAACTTGAGCAGGTGCCATTTAGCAGGTCTAGTCGAACTTTTGAATCTCTCATTCAACATGAAAACCACCTACCAAGAAACAACCATATCACACTGAACCCTCCAAGTCTCCCATTTACATACATAAGGCAGGCATCTGAGTGTTTGTAACATACTAGGTACACAAAAATAGCAATTTTAAGTATTATTGCTTTCATTCTGAGGGATCCTCTACTTTTTCAGGAAATATACACTGATATACATTGTAAAATATTAAGAACATAGAGCATGTAAAATTTTAATGTGCACACAAAACTCTTTTACAACCTTCTTACTCACTAAGTGGTCCCACATTAAAATAAAATAAATCTTCACCCAAAGAGAAAGCACTTAAAATGTGCAGCCTTTTCAGATTTTAGTCCCCCAAAGAGTTCATTTTTCTTAATAGTGTCAGATATAATAAAACCATCCGTTTCAAGGAAAAAATAATTAAAGCACTTAACATGATGTTTTACTTTCAGTATTTAAAAATCAGCTATTTCTTATGATCAGTAATTTGGGATTCCATTAGATTTTATCATACTAAACATAGACTTACACAACAGATACTAATGACTGGACTCTTAGACACTTAACTAAGTCGTAAACCAGGATATCTGCCAAGAACATATGTTCTTAAAAATTATGCAGAGAATGCAAAATGATCATGAAATTGGAAACACACTAAGAACACAGATCCTACCAAAAGATGTTTTCCATGTGTTTCATTTCTTTCAAAGCCAAGCCATGCTTATACAGATACAGCTTAGTTGATTAGTTGTTTTTATCCATTCCTTTCAATATACTCGTTCATTTCAATATGCACTGGGTGCATCCTATACACTAGGCACTATCATTGGACCAATGATCTTAAAAAGTAAGTAAAAAGAAAAAATAGTCCCAGTCCCTGTCCTCAAAGAACCGACAAAGTAGTTGGAAACAGTATAAAATAAAATAAGTATAGTTCAATGTGCTCAGGCAGTATTACTGAAGGGACATGTAGTGAGCACTGGGAAATTGCATTTACTTGCAGAAGGTGATCTGCAAAGGTTTCAGAGAGGGTGTTAAAATGAACCAGTTGAGATAAGGGGAAAAATTCAGTAGAGAAGAGAAAGGCCACATGGAGGCACGTTCCTGGTCTCTTCTGGTGGGAGGGTATTTTAGATCCGTGCTCCTCAATGTGTATTCCTTTAAGAACCAAAATCAGAATTCCCTCAAGCACCTGTGTAGATTTCTGAGTTTCACCTGGAGCTATTGGATCTGAATCCGTAAGGATGTGGCCAAAACACATCCTTATCCTGTCCCTATGTAGGACGTGTATGCAGTATCAGATGCACAGAAGGAGAAGTAACATATCGCTTAGAGCCAACAGTAGTCTCTCATGAAGGTATTACCACCTCCTCCTTATAAACTGCCAGTTATAATGTCTTCTGTTCTAAATAAAAATTTTTTCTAGTTGTTTACATTAAATTATTTTCATTTTTGAATAATAAAAATACAACAAAACAAATTCCTTAAAAAACATCATTTATGATGACAGACATTTCTTACGCTTTCTTGAATAAAATCACCTTCCTAAAATCTAGGTCATTTTCAGAACTGTAAATTTTTCCATTCACTGCCACAGGGTGAAAAGGGACTTTAAGTATTACTACTGGTTGGGGCAGTTTGGTTTCTAATGAGCAGAAATACCTACATGCTATTCAGTGAATAGCATGCATAGTTATTTAAATTAATCCACACCAATATCTCTATTATGATAATAGTAATAATAATAAATCCCTACCATTATTTGCATATCATTTAAGATAAAATCTAGAATAACTTTTAAAGTAGATACACCTGGCTATAATTTGCAATTACCCCCCACAGTAAATTTCAGCTGTTATCTATTACTCAATAATTTAAATCTGATTGCATCTCCCTGATCTAAATAACAAATATCCCCTGACCCCCTTCTTAAGTTTAGAAGCCTTCTAATCTTCCTTCATTTCAGTGATAAGCGTGGACAGAGAAAATACTGTCCCCTTAAAAATTAAAAACAAAGTAACATAAAATACCATATGTGGGCCAGACACAATCTTTAAATGGCTGCTAACTTTTCAACAAGAATTTGCCTTCTTACTAACAATCACCATGTTCTTTTACTTCTTGAGATACATCTAAGTTTCAGTTAAAAACAGCTTCATCGTGACTGTTATTTTTTCTTCCTATCTAATAAAAATAAATGTACACTCATAAGGAGTGTATCAAAATTTGGGAATAATTTTGTTCAGTCTTCTTACCCTGACCTCCAACATAATCTTTAAAGTTAATAAGAAGAGTGAAAGGCACTCCTAAATTTTACTGATTACTTGGAAGTTTAAAATCTGCTTGAAGATTTGTCATCAGAAATTTCTTGAGATATGCCATTTTCCTCAGTCTGAAAGTTACAATAACATTTATTAAAAGAGAATTGTGTTTAACTTTGCTAATACTGTATTTTTATCATTCTATCAATTCCTAAAAAACAAACAGTAGTAAAGACTAGCATATTTGCAATATAAACAAAAGTACATTTAGGGCAAGAAAGGTGTCTATCAAATATATGCTCAGTTCTTTATAGAATTTCAGGTAGCTTCTTCCCAAAGGACACAATCTAAAACCAAATACAGATCTTCTTAGATTTACAATGGGGTTACATCCCAACAAGCTCATTACAGCTGAAAATACCCTAAGTCAAAAATTCATTTATTACACCAAACATACCAAACATCACCGCTTAACCTAGCCTACCTTAAACCTGCTCAGAACACTTATATTAGCCTACACTTGTGTAAAATCATCTAACACAAAACGTATTTTATAATAAAGTGTTGAATATCTCATGTAATTTCTTGAATACTGTGGTGAAAGTGAAAACCAAAATGGTTGTATAGATACAGAACGGTTGTAAAAGTGTCAGTTGTTTACCCTCGTGTGGCTGACCAGCAGCTGAGGCTAGCTGCTATGGCTATTTTATAATAAAGTGTTGAATATCTCATGTAATTTATTCAATATTTTACTGCAAGTGAAAAACAGAATGGTTGTCTGGGTACGGAATGGTTGTAAGTGTATCAGTTGTTTACCCTTGCGATCACGTGGCAGACTGGGAGCTATGGCTCACTGCCCAGCCTCACCAGAGACTATTGTACCACATTTCATTAGCCCTGAAAAGACCAAAATTCAAAATTCCAGGTCGGTTTCTACTGAATGCATATTGCTTTTGCACCATTGTAATGTAAAAAAATCATAAGTGGAACCACTGTAAGCTGGGGACCATCTGTAAACAGCACAAATGATAGCTATTGTCATGCAAGCTAAAAGTAGTGACAATAACATTTCATTATTTAACAAAAAAATGAAGGTTGGACAAATAATATTTCTCTGGTTAATTCCAAAGATGACTATTATGTGCCAAAAAATCTTTGTCATATATCTATGATGTGAATATGAAAAGGTATAGTCCTTAAGCAGCTCAATATCTAGTGGTGGGTTTAAAGAACCAGACGAGGGGACTTCCTTGGCCGTCCAGCGGTTAAAACTCCATGCTTCCACTGCAGGGGGCATGGGTTCGATCTCCGGTCAGGGAACTAAGATTCTGCATGCCACGTGGTGTGGCCAAAATAATAATAATAATGATAAGATTAAGAATTAGACTAAATAACTTTGGTCATGAACTTGGAATATCAACTTTGGAAATTTTTTTCTTCAGCTATTGTATGTGCCTAAATTGCCCTACCCATGAGTATTTTACTTGTTTTACATCAATACAACACATCGCTAACAATGTCCTTAGTTTGTTTCTTTGTAATGAGTTCCCATGATTTCTGTATGGCATGTCTCCAAATTTGTGTTTACTCATAAAGATGTGACTAGCATCATGGCTTGTTCTTGGCCTATTCAGCCCTTTATTAAGGTGAGAAGCACTGTGATGAATAAAATGCTAAACCAAGTTTCATGATTCATGAAACATTTTTCACTATTTTCCAACATTATTTAAATTAGCTTATAACCATATACATTTCCACACTTACTCCAGATGTAGACACAAAATAACCTCAAGAGTTCATAAACACTTTCATTTTCTCTTATCAGATCATCATGCTTTATAATTTTGAAGTTTACTTTCTTGTTTGAGGAATTGGAGTAAATTAAAGAGAAAAAAACTATGTACAAATGCAAAAAGCTTAAATAAGTGCCAGATGTCGAGAAAATTGCATTCAGATTAATCAAACTCTGAAATATATTAGCAAAATTT
Source organism: Physeter macrocephalus (assembly GCF_002837175.3). Lineage (NCBI taxonomy): Eukaryota > Metazoa > Chordata > Mammalia > Artiodactyla > Physeteridae > Physeter > Physeter macrocephalus. The sequence goes on from NC_041225.1 coordinate 41,804,790, forward strand.
TCTGAGGGAAAAATTTGAAGGAATAAGGAAAGTTTAGAAAGATAGGCCTTACTCTCTGTAGTTATTAGTTAGTCTCTTGGCTGAAAAGTACCAATCCATTGCCCCTGGCTTGTAAATACTGGGATCACCTTAATACCACCTTGTTTCCAGAGAGCCAAACAAGATTTGTCAGGTTCATACTAGGTGTAAAATTACTGTCAAATAAACTTTTTGTTTTTTATTTACTTTTCTTGCTTATTTACTTCTTAGGCAATGTGATTTTTTCATTTAAACATTTTTGTTAGTATTTTAATTGTGTAGGTTAGTTCATCCAACCTTTCACCTTATTGGCAAACTAGTGCAACCACCTAAAAAATAGAGGGGAACACTGTAGAGCATCCCTCAGGTTATGATTTATACACTGAATAAATAAGGCAGTGGAAAGAAGTCACAGCTTTGTAAAAAAATTAATGCCAGTATGAGACTGATAACTACCATATACACATTTTTTTTCAGTCCCAGTAAAGCACTGCCATTAATTCATTCAACAAAAATTTATTGTGTATCTACAATGTACTACACAAACATATCAAAAATTCCAGACTTTTGGCAAGTGCTATCATTAACATGAGAAAGTAAGGTGATAGAAAAATCACATGTTGGGGTGAACTATTTGAGATAAGGTAGTTGTGGGTTTAGAGGAAACAAAAGGATGAGAAGGAGCCAGTCGTGTAGGAATCTGGAGGTATAGGGTAATGGCACCACAATCCAGGCAAAACACCTAGAAAATGCAAAGTCTCTGAAGTCAGAAAGGACACGGCCAGGAGAGGGAGAGACTCATGAGATAAGGATGGAGAGAGACTAGGGAAAGGTCAGGCAGGGCCAAGCAGGCCAAGAAAAGGAGTTTGGGTTTTCTCCTTAAATGAGTAGAAAGTCACTAATACTTTTAAAACTGGGAAATGACATGATTTTACTCATGTGGGAAAAAAATATCAGTGTGGTTGTTATGAAGAAAATGGATCATAGTGGAGTAAATGGGAAAGACCAATTAGGGAGCTATAGGAACCATCTTGATGAAATAGCATTGTTTCTGAAAATATGATTATACATGTAATTATCAAGAGCAAGGGTGGGTTCAAGGCATATTTTGTAAAAACACTAATGAGTTATCAGTAAATTTGATTCTGCGGGTGAGATAAAGAGAAGAATCAAGAATGTATTTCAGATTTCTGATTTGACCAAGTTATTGAGTAATAATCAAATCATTCTTGAGTAATAATGGTGCCCTTAAAAGAGATGAGGAAGAATAAGGGTGAAAATGTTTTCTGGAAAATTTTCAATGTAAGAAGTTTCCTCATGTTAAATTTGAAATGGTCTTGAAGCATCCAAATGTAGATATACAGTAGACAAGTTTGAAATATGTCCCTTTAGTCTAATGGAGAAATCTCAGCTGGAGATATGAATTTTACAGTTACTATCATGCAGATACTGATCAAAACTATGGTAATGAATGGACCACCTTAGGGGTAAAGGTGGAGATAAGTAAGGGGTCCGTATTGTTCTGCGGTGAAGTTCCTGATTTAGGCAAATAGTAGAAAAAGAGAAGTAAATCAAGAAGATAATGAAAATAGATGAAAGCCAGGAAGAGTGTATGGTGTCCAACAGGCCAAGAGAAGAACATCCTTCAGAAAAGAGAATATGAAGTGGTTGGGTAAGACAAAAACGTGTCTGTTGACAAGAACACTTTCACTGGCGTGATAAGGATGAAACTGCCCTGGAGACAAGATTGACAGGGGAAGAAGTGGAAACACTGCGTATAGGAAACTGTTTTATTTGTTTAGAGTGTTGCTCTAAAGGGGAGCAGAAAAATGGGAAGGACATGAGGAGAAAAGGGACTTTTTTTTTTAATTAATGAGAGATACTAAAGAATGTTTCTTTGTTTATAGAAATAAAAAACGATAGAGCAGAGAGTGCTGAGACAGAAGAGAAGGAATAAATGAAGGAACAAAGTCCCTGATAAGGCAAGGAGGATTGAGATCCAGGGTCCAAGGGGAGAGACTAGCCCACTAGAGGGGTCTTTGGGTAGATGATGTCTTTTTCATAGGTCTCAAAGTAATTCTTTTCCAAATTAGGCCTGGAAAGTCAGTCATCCAATATATTTGAAGGTTACCAATTCATCTTGAGGAAAATGTCCTTCAGTGTGGAAATGTGAAATGCATTTTTTTTTTTTTTCTCCCAGTATCCTGAAGGGAGAAGTTTGTTCTGGCTCACAAAGACCTACATTAGAGAATTGCCTATATTCAAGGCAAGTAAGAAACATACTTGGAAAAATAATAAAGACTCCTGAGGGATTGTGCAGAGAAAAATCACCAGATTCTGAAATGAGACAAATGAAAGTTAGTTGGGTTTTTATTTAAGAACTGCATAGTAATTCCAACTTGGGGACATGAAGTAGTGTAAACAAAATCCTAGACAATAGCATGACATCACTGTCCATTTCAGGAATATAATTTGCAATTAAAAGAAAACCTAACCTGAATGGGCGCTAACAAAAAATGAAACCTATTAGAATCTGGATATTCCAGCGATAACATTTAGGCATGCCCTTGGCTCAGGGTTCAAACAAAGTGATCATGGCCTGCTTCTTCTCTTTCTATAGAAATCTGTTTTGCTTTCTTAGTGTTGTCTCAATTATCAAGCATGCTCTTCTCTCTTGCATAAGATAGTCGCACAAAGCTCTTTTTAATGCTCATCAGAAACACTTTAAAGAGAAAAAAAAAAAAAGATGAGCAACAAACTGGGAGAAGGCATTTGAAACATGTAACAAACTAATAATTTGTAAAATGTATTACTACAAAATTCCCAAAGAAAAAAAAAATGGCAAAGTCATGACTGGGCAGTAGCAACTAGAATAAGAAACATAAATGGTTCAAAAACATTGAAGTTGCTCAATACCATTAAAAAATAAGAAAATCCAAAATGAAATAACAATAAAGCATTATTCCATAGGTACTAGAATGACTAAAATTAAAATGTGATGACAAGGATGTGCAGCAATGGAACAATGCAACTTTTCTACTTGCTGGTGTGAGTGTAAACTGTCACAGTTACTTTGGAAAAGAGTTTGACGTCACTTAGTAAAGCTGAAGATGCACGTATTTACACCTGGCCTTTTTATACTTAGGTATATATCCTAGAGAGATTGGCCACAAGGAGTCATGTACAAAGTGCTCAAAACAGTAATAATGATGAAAAATTTGATCAACAGTAGAGAAGATAGATGATAGATAGATAGATGACAGATAAATTGTGGTATATATTCTGCTTATTCAGTACAGCATTATAAAGCGGTGAAAATAAATGAACTATAGCAAGTGGTCACAACATGGATCTCAAGAATGAAATGTTGAGCAAAAGTAGCTGGTCAAAAGGAATATATAACATATGATTCTATGTATGTAAAGTTCAAAATGGGCAAAAATTTCACCAAATATTTTTTAAGGTTATATACATATATGTTAGAACTCAACGTAAGTATAAAGAATAGTACAGCACTTAAGGAAGTGGTTATCCCTGTGAAGGGGTGGGTAAAGAGGATGAGTTAATGTGGGAGGACTTCTATTTCATTGGAAAACTATTTATTTATTAAGCTTAGCATTGGATACATGCATACTATGCATATTATATACTTTTCAGTATGTGTGATATATTTCACAATAAAGAGTTAACCAAATGAAGTTAACCAAATACACCTAAGATGCTAATTATATCTGTAACACCAGTCATGTGCTGGTGAAGCTGGTGTGCTTATGCACACCTTTTGCAAAGTTCTTGGCAATACATACCCAGAACTATAAAAATCCTCTTTTTTTCTGACCTCATAATAATATCACTCATTTTATTATAAAGAAAAAAATATAGAAATTAAGTTTTTGCTCTCTTTGCAAATGCATTTTCCACTACTCTTACTTAGATGTTTTAAACTATCATACCAAACAAACTGCTCCTTCCAGTTTTATCTCTGTGTCTTTCTATAAGCTTTAAACCTCTGCAAAAATCTTAATTTCTTCAGAATGGGTTGCTACCCACCTTGTCTTCCTGCTAAAGTTCTCTGTACCTTTCAGGATGCAATGCAAATGCTGTTTCTTCATGTCAACTGTATTTGATCCATATATCATAGTTAAATTTCCCTCCATTGTGTTTCCATATTTGTATGTTTATCTATCATGGCATGGTTCATGTGATTTCCTATGAGATTGTTAGCTCTTTGAAGCCAAGTAGTGATTTATTCACATCTGAATCTTTCCCCAACAGGAAATTCTATAAATAATTGTTTAATGAATATTTGTTAACTGAAAGAGAGAAGAGATGACCTGTTTACAACAGCATTGTTTATCATAAGAAAACTCACAACCCAAGTGTCTACTGGATGGGGGAATGATCTCTTAATTATAGTGTATCCATTTGATGAAGTATTATGCACTCATTAAAATGCTATTGTAAAGTCAGTATTAAGATATTGAAAAAACTTAATGATATAATGGTAACTAAAGTAACTCATGAGAAAGAAGGAAATTTTATTGAATATCTATATTACAACTATACAAAAATATACATACACAAACTGGAACTGGAAGACAAAATAAAATAGCCTACATATGAAATATTTACATATATTTATATTCACATAAATTTGAAAATGACTGTGGATTCTTTGTTGAAATTTTTTCTTCATAATACAGTTTTTTAGAAATTGTATTTAAAGTTTAATATTTTCATACACAATTGACTGAGATTTTGATTCTCATAATATGATGGTCTTATTCAGGGAAATCTCTATTCCCTTTCTTAGCATACAGCTCAATATACACACTGGAGGCCAAAAAAGCGGTTTCATTGCTTCACTACGAAGCAATTTCTAACTCCAACCAATTAAATGATAATGAACTTTTAAAAAATAAGCATTCAAAAATGAATTTTCAAGAATAATCCTAGGTCACCAACTCGTAAAGTAAGGAAAAAAGTAAATTAAAAAAAACTGTTGAAATGCATAATTACAAACTGTAAGGATTTCATAAAATTTTAAGATGTTCTATGAATCACTCAGTGTAAGCATCTGTGATTGCACTAATTACTGTCCCTTCCTGAAGTCACAGGCAGCGTATAATACAGGACTGCTTCCCATGTGGGAGCATAAATGTACAAAATCAGCACTATTTATCATCTTTGCCTAGGTTACACATCTAAATCAGCTCTGGAACATTACAAATAGATTCCTGGGCCCCATCCCAAATTAGTCTGGGGAGGTGCTCCAGGCTTCCCTAGTTTTAAGAACTCCTCAGGAGACTTAAATGTATAGCCCAGGTTGAAAAATACTTGCTTAGAGAATGAAAATCATTTTTAAGGTTAGCATAAATCTTAGTGAAATAAAGAACTCACACTGAAAAAAAGGTATTATTACCTATAGTACCTCTGGCATAACAATGGGTAATGAAAAGCTCTGGAGATCAGGTCATTGAAGTACCTGGTGTGGTACCTGAATTCAACATGTCTGAAACCAATCTCCCTCTTGTCTTTCTCCTTCACTACTGAGCCAGCGATTTTTAGCACACTTTTAGCTAAAGTGCACTTTTAGCACAATTTTTTTAAGCTTTATTGAGATATAACTGAAAAACAAAATTGTAAAATATCTAAAGTGTGTAACACGATGGTATGATAAACATATACATTGTGAAAGGATTCTCCCCTGGCACACTTCTGATACTAATTCAGACTCCCTAACTCCAATCCCCATAGTTGAATCCATCCTGAATATCATTACCAAATGTACCTGCCTTGGGCATAACTCTGCTCACTAATCTTCGGTAGGTTCCCACTGATTACTGAACAAAACTCCAGACCTCAAACTGCTACTTAAGACCCTTGACTATCTGACCTTAGATGATCTGTCCCAACTTACACTTATTTTCCTTCACAGACTGTACATTACAGCCAAGCCATCTAATGTTCTGTGTACCTGTCCCTATCCTTCTCCACATGTGTGTGTTTTAAAAAAATTCTTCACAGAGTACATCTAACTTACACAAATTCAAATCCTAATGATCCTCCAATTCCAGCCCTAATTTTGTCTATTTTCCAGGCTTTCCCTGATGTCTGTTCCATTTAAAAGTCTCTACATAATCAATCCAACTAATACAATAATTTGTACTTTTATACCCTGTAACCCTTTACCTTACAGAGTCACTATCATCTTATTACCTGTAGGATGTATAAATGTTTGAAAGATAGTATTTCTGTCTGATCGATTGTCTTATTTCCTTCAGTGTCTTACAACTATTTATTCCCCAGAAACTTTCATTAAATTAATATATACATTAGAAAGATTTTTGATGCTTCCAGGAAACTCAAAGCACGAAAATAGATAAAATTCTCTATGCCCTTGACCCTCCCAACAATAACAACAAAGTTTCCCCTGTGTCTTTTGTCTGGCTCTATACATTTTTGAAGTATTCAAGCCTGCATTAAGTTCTATACAAACTTCCATCAGATTCCAGAGAAATAAAAATAAATAAGACCTGTCACCTAGGAAAGATATAAAAGAAATATCAGGGTGCATATTTTAGGGGTTGAGATAAGCAAATAAATACATATTTCATAAAGTTTATAATTTCCATTATATTTAATGTAAGATATGCATACATTTCCACAGGAGTACAGGACAGGTGACTTTGATTTAACTGTGATTTTTAGTAATGCTTGGTTGTACTCTACTGGGTCCTGAATAAGTGGTGTTGGGATTTCTTCTCCCAATCTATTTAGTCTCACCCTGAGCTGACCTACCCACCCCGGGCTGTCACTTATGCTTCTTCCCGGATCCCATTTCCCCCCACTTCTGCCTCTGCACTCACTTACCAAACACTATCTAGGCCACCGGAGAGAGTCAATTCAGTTCCACGTTTGCTGGTCAGTCCATAAATCACTGACTTTGATTTGAAGAGGAAGGTGGATGTACATTAATTTATTCTGTGTTCTCTAGAAGAGAGAGCACTTGTTACCCCCTGCAATTCTGACCATGGAGTGATTTTCCATCATTAAATGTATCTTCCCCATGCTTGAGGAATACTCAAAAGAGGAGACCACATCCCATTCTTCTTTTGACACCAAAACACTTCAAAAACATCTATTTCTCTTTACTATTTTTTTTCTAATTCTCTGAAGGTCTCAAAAAACCTGAGAAGCACTGCTCCAAGTTTGCTCCTCTAGGAAAGAACCAATTTTAAACCACTTAATTACCAATCAATCTTAAGTAAGTCAAGCAAAAGCAGCGTCTGACCCAATTTGTTTAGAAACCCATTCATTCAACCTTGTGGCTTCTCTGCCATGCAGGAGGCCTGTCAGACTGGAATCAAGAAAAAGGCTGATCGAATTTTAATGTTGAACTAATGCTGCTTCCGCAGTTGCCTGCATTAGAGGGGTGACGGGGAGTCCAGGAAGGAAGTGAAAAATGGCCTTTCTCTCTCTCACTTTTTTTTTTCTTTTGCAAAGAGTTCAAACGTTCAATCTGTCCTTTCTATGAACCTACTATTTATGGCAACCTCTTTTAACCTATATATAATGCATGAAGAAATCTAGGCAGAATAATATTGCATGTAGGCACTCATATGACTGATTGCGTTGAACCCTGAAAGCTTTTGGATGTCAGGATCCGGATATTGCGAGGTGCCCAGCTAACTCCACCTGCTAAGGCAACTCTTATCTACCCCTCAGAAAAATTACATATAAATTTATAGTATGGGACTTCAAGTGTGGATCCTGTCTCAATCTAGAGAACTTATATGTCTTCCTCATTTCTCTACATCATTTTTCATAATATTATGCCTTCAATAGGGTTTCATTAATGCCTTCAATTGAATGACAGACTCTATAAATTTGTGCAGTGATTTAAAGAACATCTATGACATCTGAACAGGAGGGAATGCGGTAAATGAATACTGATTTTCTCACCTCCTCTTTCCCAGTTATTATAATAGCTAGCTCTTTTTCTTAACCCCCTTATCACATACTCTACTCAGACCAAAAAAATTAAGATGAGTGAGCAAGAACAGTAGATATTACTTCTACAGTAGGAATTTCCAGCTCTGCCTCAGTACACAGGGTACACAAACCTTCCTATCTCATGCCTTAGTCATATAAATGACTGAGATCAATGAAAGTGACTCACGGGAATCTGTTTAGTTTTGACTAATTGCACTATTATATTTCCAATGTGTCCAACAGTGGATTTGGAATAGCTCAACTTTCACACCCTTGTTTTATCACTTCTGGGTGTTGCTACTTTTTTCAAAGGAAAATCCATTGCCTAAGTTTGGGTTCATCCCAAAACAGAGCTAAGACAGGTACTTGGGTACAGGTAGTTTATTTGAGAATAGGAGTGATAGAGCAAGGAGAGCAAGAGAGGGAAGGAGAAAAATCCAAGAAAGTTATTACTTAAGACCACTGTGTCTCAGTCCCACAGAGAAAGGTCTGAATAACCCTGTAGAATGTAGGTGAAAAAATTAGTCTCTTAAAACACTTGTATGCTCAGCCATTTATCCACCAAATCCTATTCCACATTGGTTAAGTTTATCCTCCAAGACCACTGACTTCCTGCCACTCCGGGTTGCCCAGCATACATGACTTCAGGCTAACCAAGTGCCTAAGGCTTTGGGAATAAATTCCTGAGGTTAAAAAAACACACACACATAAATATCATACGGGCTTAAGGTGGCACACTGACATAAACCTGAAACCAAAGGTGTATTAAGGAGATGTGGTTAAGTATCACAAAAATTATGTGCTATATCAATGTACCTACCAGGATTTCTCAAGCTCAGCATACTGACATTTGGGGCTGGATAATTATTTGTTGTTGGAAGCTGCCTTGTACATTGTAGGATGTTAAGCATTATCCCTGACTTGTATCCATGAGATGCCAGTAAGACTCCCCTAATTGTGACAACCAAAAATGTCTTCAGACATTGCCAAATGTCCTCTGGATGGCAAAGTCGCCCCTTATTGAGACCAGTGGCCTGAGGCAATTTACGAAAAGTGATATGAGATATTGTTCTGGCTGTCTAACATGCCAGAGAAACACACAGATTATAGATAACCCCCAGGAACCTCCCACCATCACAGAAAATAATAGGAACAATTCATTTATTCATTCATTCTTTCTTTCATTCAAAAACATCTGTTTAGCATGGGCTATATTCTAAGCACAGTTTTTAATGCCCTAAGGAAGGATGTAATTTTGAATAAGAAGTGGATTTGCCCTGCCTTTGGGGAGCCCACAAACTGGTGGGGAAAAAGACACGGGAAAATATAATAAAGTGCATCAAGTATATAGTATTGATCACAATTTTGTTATCAGTTTTAGCAGGGAAAGTTGAGACCCGAAGAAAGAAGTGACCACTCAAGGAAATCAGGCCCAGGTGTGTATTACACAACAGCTAAAGCTAAAAGTCTAGAATTCAGCACAAGCAAACCACTTAGCAATAATAATATCTTATATAGTGCTATACCAAGTGTGTTATAACTGTTTTATGTATGCTTATTGCTTTAATTCTTACAATAATATCATGAGTATTATTATAGCTATTTCAAAAATGGAGAAACTGTGGGTAGGGAAGTCTAGTACATTTTTCAACCTCTGGTGAATGCTGGAACTGGAATTATTACTCACAGAGTCTAAATTTAGAGTTGTACCTAAAATTACTGTGGTAAACTGCCTAAATAACTGCAGTCACCCTTCACTATTTCCTCCTCATCCAAAATTTTGCCCTAAATGTCTGCATTCCAGCTAAAATCTAGGTACACTAAATTTTTTCCTACAATTCACTTTCTTTAAGGATCAATCCAATCTAGTTTACAGAATTTTAGTCTCAGATGACAGGAACTGTAAAAAAAGGAATAAAATGAGACACATCCTTAATTATGCAATGCTTTTATATTTCTTTAGTAAATAGTGCAAAGGTCTGAATACAATTATATCATTTATAAGTCAAACCAGGACACATTCAAGAGTGAAATTGGACACTATTGATGATTATGCTGGGACAGTGGGTATAAATGTTACCTATCTTGGGTTAGTTAACCCTAGGATCACCCTATGAATCATAGCCTATGCGTCACATATCTCAGGTCTGGAATAGGGAGGAAGAATAATATATAGTTTGCAAAGCCCAAAAAAGCTTTGGTGACTCTGTATTTTCTATATAGGTATAAGTAATTAAAATGTTATTTTCCCTAATTGAGCCCTAAATACTTCTGCAGTCTCATCTCCTGCCACTGCTTATTTCACATTCCCCACTCCAAGTCTTTAAATCACTTAGAGCTCCTCAGAACTTATCTCTTTGAAATTTCTTGACTTTGCTTATACTATTCTGTCTCTGTAATGGTCTTCCCCTCCTTTTCTGCTGGTTAACTAATCACTTGGTCCACCACTCCCTTTGTAACTACTCTCCTGGCTAACATCTCACTCCTATTCATCCTTTAAGAATGAGATCAACTCATGGAAGATTTTTTGAGTCTTCTCCCATCCTCTTTCCCAACCAGGCTTAATCTGTTCCTTGACTTCACTCCCAATTCTGCTAAACTCTGCTTCTGAGGAACAATGCTTATGTTTACCAAATCTTTGTAGACTACATACTTAGTATAAAACATGCAACATGATAAATGCTCAGTGAATACTAAATAAAAAATGGACACATTAACAAATATGTTTTTGCCACCTTTGCAGCATGTATATATCAAGATTTCAGATTCTTGATATAAATGCATAATTCTACAACTCTTCACTCCCATTTTGCAATAAATGAGACTTTTAAAAAAGAAATGTGGCAAACTAGTGCTTTGGAGCACTTGACAGAGCAAAAAGAGTTCATAAAACTGTGGGCAGATCTCAAGAAAGTGGATTGTGTCTTAGGTACATGTAGCATACTACTACGTAATCAATACAGGTGGTCATCTCCATAATGTTTGCCCCACGTCAGGCTTCCCAACCTGGGGGTCTGGCAATGGGAGGAGGAATTCCCAGAGAATCAGACTTTGAAGGACAGCTGAATTTGATTGCAGGACTTTGACAGGACTGGGGGAAACAGAGACTCCACCCTCAGAGGGCACACACAAAGTAGTGTGTACATCAGGACCAAGGGGGAAGGAGAAGTGACCCCATAGGAGACCAAACCTGACCTACTTGCTAGTGTGGAAGGGCCTCCTGCAGAGGAGGGGGTGGCTATGGGTTACCACAGGGACAAGGTTATGGGCAGCAGAGGATTTGGGAAGAATTCCTTGGCATGAGTCCACCTGGAGTCCACCATGAGCCCCACCAAAGAGCCTGAAGGCTCCAGTGCTGGGTTGCCTCAGGCCAAACAACCAACAAGGAGGGAACTCAGCCCCACCCATAAGCAGACAAGTGGATTAAAGTTTTACTGAGCTCTGCCCACCAGAGCAACACCCAGCTCTATCCACCACCAGTCCTTCCCATCAGGAAGCTTGCACAAGCCTCTTAGACAGCCTCATCCACCAGAGGGTAGACAGCAGAAGCAAGAAGAACTACAATCCTGCACCCTGTGGAACAAAAACCACATTCACAGAAAGACAGACAAGATGAAAAGGCAGAGAGCTATGTACCAGATGAAGGAACAAGATAAAACCCCAGAGAAACAACTAAATGAAGTGGAGATAGGCAGTCTTCCAGAAAAAGAATTCAGATGAATGATAGCGAAGATGATCCAGGACCTCGGAAAAAAAATGGAGGCAAAGATCTAGAAGATGCAAGAAATGTTTAACAAAGACCTAGAAGAATTAAAGAACAAACAAACAGAGATGAACAATACAATAACTGCAATGAAAAACACACTAGAAGGAATCAATATCAGAATAACTGAGGCAGAAGAATGGATAAGTGACCAGGAAGACAGAATGGTGGAAATCACTGCTGCAGAACAAAATAAATTAAAAAAAGAATGAAAATAAATGAAGACAGCCTAAAAGACCTCTGGGACAACATTAAACACATCAACATTCGCATTATAGAGGTCCCAGAAGGAGAAGAGAGAGAGAAAGGACCTGAGAAAATATTTGAAGAGATCAGAGTCAAAAACTTCCCTAACATTCCAAAGGAAATAGACACCCAAGTCCAGGAAGTGCAGACAGTCCCAGGCAGGATAAACCCAAGGAGAAACATGCCGAGACACATAGTAATGAAATTGACAGAAATTAAAGACAAAGAAAAATTATTGAAAGCAACAAGGGAAAAACGACAAATAACATACAAGGGAACTCCCATAAGGTTAACAGCTGATTTCTCAGCAGAAATTCTACAAGCCAGAAGGGAGTGGCATGATATACTTAAAGTGATGAAAGGGAAGAACCTACAACCAAGATTACTCTACCCAGCAAGGATTTCATTCAGATTAGATGGAGAAATCAAAAGCCTTACAGACAAGCAAAACCTAAGAGAATTCAGCACCACCAAACCAGCTCTACAACAAATGCTAAAGGAACTTCTCTAACTGGGAAACACAAGAGAAGAAAAGGACCTACAAAAACAAACCCAAAATAATTAAGAAAATGGTCATAGGAATATACATATCATTAATTACCTTACTTGTGAATGGATTAAATGCTCCCACCAAAAGACACAGGCTTGCTGAATGGATACGAAAACAAGACCCATATATATGCTGTCTACAAGAGACCCACTTCAGACCTAGGGACACATACAGACTGAAAGAGAGGGGATGGAAAAAGATATTCCACGCAAATGGAAATCAAAAGAAAGCTGAGTAGCAATACTCATATCCGATAAAATAAACTTTAAAATAAAGAATGTTACAAGAGACAAGAAAGGACGGTACATAATGATCAAGGGATCAATCCAAGAAGAAAATATAACAATTATAAATATATATGCACCCAACATAGGAGCACCTCAATACATAAGGCAACTGCTAATATCTATAAAAGGGGAAATCGACAGTAACACAATAATAGTGGGGGACTTTAACACCTCACTTAACACCAATGGACAGATCATAGAGACAGATAATTAATAAAGAAACACAAGCTTTAAATGACACAACAGACAAGATAGATTTAATTGATATTTTTAGGAGATTCCATCTGAAAACAGCAGATTACACTTGCTTCTCAAATGCACAGAGAACATTGTCCAGGATAGATCACATCTTGGGTCACAAATCAAGCCTCGGTAAACATAAGAAAATTGAAATCATATCAAACATCTTTTCTGACCACAACGCTATAGAATTAGAAATAAATTACAGGAAAAAACCCGCAAAAAACACACAGGGAGGATAAACAATATGTGAGATCACTGAAGAAAACAAAGAGGAAATCGAAAAATACCTAGAGATAAATGACAATGAAAATATGAGGCTCCAAAATCTATGGGATGCAGCAAAAGCAGTTCTAAGAGGGAAGTTTATAGCAATACAACCCTACCTCAAGAAACAAGAACAATCTCAAATAAACAATCTAATCTTACATCTAAAGGAACCAGAGAAAGAAGAACAAACAAAACCCAAAGTTAGCAGAAGGAAAGAAATCATAAAGACCACAGAAGAAATAAATGAAATAGAAACAAAGAAAACAGGAGCACAGATCAATAAAACTAAAAGCTGGTTCTTTGAGAAAAACAAAATTGATAAACCTTTAGCCTGACTCATCAAGAAAAAGAGGGAGAGGACTCAAATCAATAAAATTAGAAATGAAAAAGGAGAAGTTACAATGGACACCAGAGAAATACAAAGCATCATAAGAGACTAATAAAAGCAACTGTATGCCAATAACACGGACAACCTGGTAAAACAGACAAATTCTTAGAAAGGTATAACCTTCCAAGACTGAACCAGAAAGAAACAGAAAATATGAACAGACCAATCACAAGTAATGAAATTTAAACTGTGATTAAACATCTTCCAAAAAACAAAAGTCCCGGACCAGATGGCTTCACAGATGAATTCTATCAAACATTTAGAGAAGAGCTAACATCCATCCTTCTCAAACTCTTCCAAAATATAGCTGAGAGAGGAACACTCCCAAACTTATTCTATGAGGCCACCATCAACCTGATACCAAAACCAGACAAAGATACTACAAAAAAAAAGAACATTACAGATCAATATCACTGAGGAATATAGAGGCAAAAACCCTCAACAAAATACCAGCAAACAGAATGCAACAACACATTCAGAGGATCATGCACCATGATCAAGAGGGTTTTATCCCAGGCATGAAAGGATTCTTCAATGTATGGAAATCAATCAATGGGATACACTATATTAACAAATTGGAGAATAAAAACCATATGATCATCTCAGTAGATAAAGAAAAACTTTTGACAAAATTCCACACGCATTTATGATAAAAGCTCTCCAGAAAGTGGGCATAGAGGGAACCTACCTCAACACAATAAAGGCCATACATGACAAACCCACAGCAAACATCGTTCTCAATGGTGAAAAACTGAAAGCATTTCCTGTAAGATTAGGAAGAAGACAAGGATGTCCACTCTTGCCACTATTATTCAACATAGTTTTGGAAGTTCTAGCCACAGCAATCAGAGAAGGAAAAGAAATAAAAGGAATACAGATTGGAAAAGAAGAAATAAAACTGTCACTGTTTGCAGATGACATGACACTATACATAAATAATCCTAAAGATGCCACCAGAAAACTACTGGAGTTAATCAATGGATTTGGTAAAGTTGCAGGATACAAATATAATGCACAGAAATCTCTTGCATTCCTATACAGTAACAATGAACAAACAGAAAGAGAAATTAAGGAAACAATCCCATTCACCACTTCAACAAAAAGAATGAAATACCTAGGAATAAACCTGCCTAAGGAGGTAAAAGTCCTGTACTCAGAAAACTATAAGACACTGATGAAAGAAATCAAAGATGACTCAAACAGATGGAGAGGTATACCATGTTCTTGAATTGGAAGAACCAATATTATGAAAATGACTATACTACCCAAAGCAATCTACAGAGTCAATGCAATCCCTAATAAATTACCAATGGCATTTTTTACAGAACTAGAACAAAAAAAATCTTAAAATGTGTATGGAGACACAAAA